>NC_068378.1:22659111-22779111 GCF_023724105.1 Carassius gibelio | reverse complement strand
ACTGGAGAAAGAGATCGTTTTTTAGGTTAGTTCTCAGGAGGGATAGGTGTTGGTTTCCTGCAGAGATGTCTTAAGTATTGCAGTCAGAATGTTCTTTCAATGTTTATTTAAAACAAAACCTTTTCCCTGAAAGTTTGAATTCGAATAGTGTGCAAGAGTAAGATTATAAAGACTTTGATAGGACCTGTTTAATGTCACTGACAACTTCTGTATTTCCATTTAGCCACATGTTAGCAATCGCCTTTTTCAAGACAAGTAAATGCTTTTAAAAATCTCAAGGGGGTATTACTGCTGTATTTTGTGTTGTAGAATAAAACGTGAAAATATCTTGAGCTTGTGTTCGCCACAGACCTTACTTCAAGGGATAGCTCACACAAAAATTTAAATTACCCAATGATTTACTCACTCTCAAGTCATCCGAGGTGTGTATGACTTTCTTCTTTCAGACTAATACTATCACAGAGTTATATATAAAAAAGTCCTGGCTCTCCCAAGCTTTATAATGGCAGTGAATGGGTGGTATTTTTCAATAGTCCAAAAGAAATCCAATAAACTGCATCCATCCATCATAAAAAGTTTCCCACACAGCTCCGAGGGTTGAATAAAGGCCTCCTGAAGGAATTTTGTTAAAAATATCCATATTTAAAACTTTATGAACAATAGGCCTAATCTCTAGCATACCCCTTACTGTTGTAGATGCATACACGAGAGACTTGCGTTCCAGCGTATGACACACTGTAGGAGTAGTGTAGAGCTGCAACTAACGATTATTTTTTCTTTCGACTAATCTAACGATTATTTTTCGATTAGTCGACTAATCTAACGATTATTTTTTTCGATTAGTCGGCTAATCTAACGATTATTTTTATTACAATAAATAATTAATCTATTGTTCTTTTTTTATTAGCTAATGAATTCTTTGGATAACTTTACAAAAAATATATAAGTACAACTTCTAATATAATATTTCAACCTTTATTAATTTTCAACCAATGTTGTTGAAGTTTTTACAGTATAAAATAATAAAGAGGCAAAGAAAATTATTTTACTACGGTAAATATGAGCTTATGATAGCGTTTATAATTAAACCACAGTAGCCATAAATTTACAGTTGTCTGAGACGTCATGAAATGTTCTTTAGCATCACAAACCATAAAAGGTAGTCAGGGTTCTGCTATGGTTTAGCATGGTTTCCAGAGTTGTCTCGCGACGCGCTGTCTTTTAAAGGGCCATTCACATATCACGTCTTTTGTGCGCTCAAGTTCGTTATTTCCAATGTAGGCGTGCGATAAGCATGCTCATTACTGGAAGCGACGCAGTTGTGACGCGCATGCGGTGCGACGTGCTCGTTTTTTCCTTCGTAGCTCTTTAATCCTGTCATGCAAGTTCAGACAAGTTGTGATGTTAGTGACGATTGACCAGTGATATTTTATGATTTTCATTGACATCAAACCTGATGGTAAATATAGAAAAATATGGGTTTGTAACAACATGAGGGTGAATTTACATTTTTGGGTTGAACAGTTAATTAATGCTCATAAATACATATTTGTTTATTAACTTGCTCAGGCAAACTAGATTTAGAGAAAATGCTCAGAATCGTTGTTCATGTTAATATTTAGAAAGTCCTCAGGACATTCGAGTGGCGTTCTTTGATTTATGAAGCGAGCAGTTTTGTGATTTTCCATAATAGCTATGAAACTTTTCAGCATTTTTCCAGAACAAGGAGGTGAGTGCTTCATAGAAGCAGGCTGAACTGCCTTCAAAAGATGCAGCATCTTTAGTTCTCTCGCTATCTGTCTTTCTCATCACCATCTTATGAACAATATCTCCACTAGCCACCAACAGAAAACAGCCCAGCGCAGGAGGAGAGGAGGATAGCTGTCTAAGCTTATCAGCATCAGGCCCTTTATTCACTTTATCTCTCTGGATTCGTTTTATTTGCTGCATAGCGCATTCTCTGAGCGATTGTGGAGAGCCAAACAAATGCACATGTCCACACTAATTGTATGCTTCCGTGGTAGTTTGAGGGCAGATATCTGCAGGCACAATCCTCCAATTAGACCCAGATGCCAACGGGGATGAGGGGAAGTGTGGGTTTGTAAGGAAAAGCTACAGAGAAGTGCAGAAAATTAAAACCAAAATGCAAATAATGTACATTTTACTTAACATGGAGAGGAGAATCAGGTGTAGAAAAGGATATGGTTAAGATTAAACAGAAACTTATTTAATTAAAGGCCATCTATTTTAAGAAGCTTCAACCGGACCGGTTGTCAAAGTCACCGTGGTTTAACCTTGTGTCGTTATGGTTTAGTTGAGGTTGAGTGGTATTGTGACTGTTTCCAGTTAATCATCAATATTGATGGATACGTCACACCCTTGAGCTGTATGTGTGTGTGTGAGGTTGGTTGTTTATATGTGTCCTAAAGAGGGATATGCAGACCCTGGTGTTGTGTTTAAGGACATAACTTGCATAGAGCAGTGAGTTGGTATGGATTCAGTCCTCATATGTCTTTATTATTCTTTAAAAAAAAAAAAATTGTGCTTTTGCCCTTGTGAGCTGTGGAAATGACAGGCCCATCCTTCATACACACTCTTCTGCCGTATGTGGTAGACCCTGAGTTTGATGCAGTGACGTTATGAGTCGTATCAAATAATGAGGCATTCACAGGTATTTCTGGATGATAACTTCTAGCCGGGGAGGGTCTTCATTTATTGATTATCGACTAATATTAATTTTCATAATTTCATTTTAAGGAATATACTGAGTTATTTACTACTTTACGGTGAAGTGTGTAGAATATTATAACGTGATAAAAATAAAATGTACACTACTGTTCAAAAGTTTAGGGTTGGATAGATTTTTTTATGTTTTTGAAAACGTCTTTGGCAAGCGAAAGCTGTATTGATCAAAAATACAGTAAAAACTGTAATATTATAATTTTTCATATATTGTAAAATGACAAAGCTGAATTTTCAGCATCACTTCTCCAATCTTCAGTGTCACATGATCCATTAAATTATTCTAATGTGCTGATTTGCTGCCCAAGAAACATTTCTTATTATTGTGTTGGTTAATATTTTCATGGAAATTGTTATACATTTTTTCTTAGGATTATTTTTTAAATATAAAAGTAAAAAGAACAGCATAAAAAAAATTAAATAAAAAAAAGGGAATATTTGTAACATTATAAATGTTTTTACGCATCGATTTTAATGCGTCTTATATTAATTTATATAAAAAATATTAGGTTCTTTTAATTTAATAAAAATGGACTGACCCCAAAAAACTGATAAAAATAAAAAAAATTTTTTTTGGGGGGGGGGGGTCAAAAGTTTCCCATTTGCTTTTTCTTGCCCAAACTGGGCCACATGAAGCTGGAATTTACAAAAGTTTATTTTAATCCTAAAGTATTACGCACTTCACCTTTAAACTGTATAGATAGAATCTGTGGTATGCTGTTGATTTTAGATAAAATTACAGAAAGTAATTTTGACTTCAGTTTGTAAAAAAAAAATAAAAAAAAAATAAAAAGAGAAAGAACTGCTGATTAATTGCCACAGATGCTGTCATGCTTAAGTTGTACTTGACCAGGAATATTCCTTTAATGTTATGTGTGCATCCATGTAAATATGGAATAATTCATTCAGGACACTTCAAGGACCAATTTGTGCATGAGCCTCAACCCTGCATGTCACTCCACACAGCATACTGACATTAGTGAAGCCTGACTGGTGATTAATGGTGCTTTCTTTCTCTTTTCCTCGCAGAGCTCAGGAATGGAGGAGACGGTTTGGGAGCAGTACACTGTGACTTTACAGCGGGTATGCAACTCTTTTACATGAACTAACTCAAACTAGCTCACTCAGTGCAGGTTTACTCTCTAACACAAGTCCATGCTTTAATTTGTCAATGCTGGATAACAGTATTGATTTCAGTAAAAAAAAAAAAAAGAAATACTTACTGACCCCAAACTTGAACAGTAATGTGTAATTACTTGCACGTTCTTTCCCCCATATTCTCTTATGGAAATACTTAAGGTTTCGTTATATATTGCAGTTCATTTTATTAATTCTATACCATAGTTACATTTTTCCTTTGTTTTTGATGACTTGAGTCTTCTAACCAATCTTATTATGTCCACATGGACACATGCATGTATAAATGATCAGTGGATATTCCAAATAAGGTGTTTTCGTGAAACCTAGTTGTCAATTTACCAACAACTTATGTGCATCAAAATGTTTTGTTCTTGGGTTCTCTTTGCAGATGTGCTTCTGTCCATCAGATAAAGTTACCCCTCCCCCTCTCTCTTCTCATCTTCTCCTTCTTTTCACTCAAGCACAACAGGATGTGCATCTTTGTGTTCACACACGCTATCCAAACACACGTTGATGCTATCACCAACATCTACATCAGACTCATCCTGGGAAAACATCCCAGTGCTTTGGCATGTCAGATCTCTGGGTTCAGATAAGAATAGACTCGTCCCATCTCTGCAACATTAAAGGAAAGATATAAGCTATAAGCGTTGGAAAATATGGGACAAAATGGTACTTAGACGTTTATGTGGCATATCATGATCTATATCGTTTCTGTGATATTCAGTTACTCAGAAACGCAATATAAGCTTTTGTAATGTAATTTCCACACAGATTACATTTTGGCCAGTGATTCAAATACATTTTATGTGCATTGCCACACAATTTCAGAGCACAGATCAACCAAAAATGCCCGCAAAAAATGGTTTTGATTGAGGATCGGTTGACCAGTGTATCTCTAGATAAATCCCCCCAACACTGTACCACTCCGAAATCTCGGTCCTGTCAGGTTTTATCTCCTGAATATATTTGGAGCAGACTGCATCAAGCCTGTGATACCTGCTCATTAGACTCTATTTGTTCAGCTTTCCTCTGAGGCAGGTACACCAGGTTGTTATTTGGCCAACCACTGAGGTGGAACCATGTCTCCATTAGCTTTGGCATGCAATAGCTTTATGAAAAACTGCACTTTGTTGGCACACAGTCACTGATTATGAAAGATAAATATTATAAGCACATGGATGTGATTGTGTAATACCACTGGCCATTTGTGTGTTTCTATGGAGCGATATTAAACACTCCAGCTCTGGGCAGGCTAGCTGTGATGTATTACTGCGCAAATGCACTATTTTCGCACTGAAAGCGATTTCTCTCTCTTTCTCATGCAGGACTCTAAGATGGGCTTTGGAATTGCTGTGTCCGGCGGCCGGGACAATCCAAACGTGGAGACCGGAGAGGCGTCCATCATTGTGTCAGACGTGCTGCCAGGAGGACCGGCCGATGGACTGCTCTTGTACGTTACACTCACCATGCTAATGCATACGTGTTTAGCATATTGGTAAACCATTATTTTACACTAGCATAGGGAGGTTGATAAGCATTGAGTTTGCATGTAGAGCTCTTCAAAACGACATGAAATCAAATATAACCATGTTTACGGACCTTGGTGTTTTAGTGCATGCTTTATTAATGCATGTTATTAAATTATATATTTAAATAATAAAAAATTGCAGTGCTTACATATTTTTGTAGGCCGACCCCAAAGTTTGTATCACCCTGGTTTCATTGACAAAAAACTGATAAGATTTTGTTTTATTGGCTTTTGGATAATTGTAGAAAAAACAAGCTCTGTGACCAACAACAGTTTATGATTCTTTCAAGTTTTGTTTATCATTGTAATTTTCACAAACTAACTTTAACACAACTGTTATGGATTCTGAAGCCTAAATACAATAGTCAAAGTCAAAAGCTAAACGTTGGCTATAAACTAACATCACCACCACTGAGCTTCTCACAACTCTCTCAGACTTTCTTTAAAAACATAATTTCTAAAAGTTTAAGTTTTTATTATGCAGAATTTAATGTGTAAAATATCTTGAGTTTGTGTTGTCCACAGACCTCATTTCAAAAATCCTACTGACTTCAGGTCAATGGGATCGGAGAGCTAAAATGCTATCTTGTTTCCAGGTTTTGGCCTGCAAAAATATGTCATCCCTGCATGACTCTGTATGACAGCCTACTTTTTACATTCCAGTGTGATATTAATTCACTTATTACATACATTATAATTGTTCTCAGAAATGCATTGTATACCACATTATGGAGGTAAAATGCATTGCAAGTGCTAAGTGTTTTAACAATGAATGTGTCAGTATTTTGTTGTTTATGGTTTTCTTTCTGGACAGTGAGAATGACCGCGTGATGCAGGTCAACACCGTCACCATGGATAATGTGCCTCATTCATTTGCTGTGCAGTCACTTCGGAAATGTGGGAAATTGGCCAAAATAGTAAGTATTTTTCAAGTTGACCTTTATGAGAGGCCTTCTGGAATATTTCTTACTTTGGATACTAGCATTGGTTAGCAGTGTCAGATATTAACTTTTTTATATGTGAGGGCTAGTATGTGCCTCCTGGAATGGAATATTCAGGGTAATTGTTTTACCTTTATGAACAAATTTTTTTAAAACCTATTTCTAACCATCAGTTTATGTCAAATATGTGAATTTCAAGTAAATTAATATGAATAATTTTTGTAATTAAAATTGAGCTGAGATAAATAATAGATGAAAAACTAAAAGGTAGAAATTTAAAAAAAGAATAAACAATAAAAGGACGAAAACGTACAGAATTAATCAAAATTATATAAAACTATGATATTATATAAATAATGTTAAATTAATATTATATTAATAATATATAAATTAAATTAATGTAACTGATGTTACCTATGAATTAACATTAGATAAAAAAAAGTAATGCAAGATATCACAAATGCATAATGTAAAATCATAAATTCTCTACTCAAATACATTTTAAATATTCAGCATGTACATAATGACAGTATTATCTCAGGCTAAATTATTTTTTATTTATATTTTATCAATATTACGAAATCTATTAAAAGTTCAATAACACATATTTTTTAATAATAATAATAAAAAATTTAAAAAGCATGAATTTTTCCTCCCAAGCTCTTTTAGACGTTTTTTTTTTTTTTTTTTTTTTACACTTTTGGTTGCTTTTTTGCTCTGCTACTTGCTGTATATGTAGTTTAGTGCTTCCTGTCTGTTTTAAAACATGCTAATTCAGCCTTCAAATGAAAGTACTGCAAGTGATCCAAGAATAAGTAATGATCATACAGTAAGAGAAATGTTTGCTTTTAGATATGGTCCTTTTGATAACAGTGGGCTAAATGGAAGACTAATTTTATCCATCGCTCCCCACAGACTGTAAAGAGGCCTCGCAAGGTGCCTGTTCTCAAGCGTCCACCATCCCCCAGCGGGGATAGCCGCGATTACAACATAACCAGCTATTATCCCGAGGACAACCGCAGTGTCCACAGTGACCCGGACTCTGATTACCCTCGGGGAAACGGCGGCCTGGGCTACCCCCGTGAAAGAGAGCAAGACCGCGGCCTCGACAAGAGACGGATCGACTACCTGGAGCCGGATTACCGTAGCCAGGACTACGACACCCGGCGGGAATTGAGCAGAGGCAGGAGCGCGGAGAGATCGCCCAGCTCTGACAGCGGCTATCGCAGGGACGGCAGCCGGGGCCGGACGCTGGAGCGTGGATCCAGCCCAGAGCCTCGCTATCACAGTAGAGGCCGCGGCGGAGGAGGAAGCCCTGCCGGAAGCTACGGGAGGGAAAAGGGCTATGACACGCAGAGGTATGACACCCGTTCGGATGCTAAGATGATCAGGAGTCACAGCAGGGACCGGCTGCAGGATCGCTCCCCTTCACCCAGCAGAGAGCGAGACAGGGGAAAAGACAACTATGAGCCCCTGGAGCCGCCCATCAATGTGATGCTGGTGAAAAACAGGCCCAATGAAGGTGAGAGTTGTGGGACCTTGTCACTTATAGCATATTTTGATATTAAAGTTAGGTGACTGATAAAAAAATAAAATAAATTCAAATGGTTTAGAAGGGGCATTTAATTCGTCTTTTTATTACTTTTTTCTTATTACTGTTTTCTTTCCACTGAGGTCCGAGGTTTCTTTGCACCAAAAACCCTTTCCACCCTTTCCAGACCCTTTGGTTTCATGTAAATGAATTATTATTTGGATGTATATCTTATTGCCTTATCCATGTAAATTTGATTGCTTGACAGTCAAGTGTTAATAGCTCAGTCTTAATAACAAGTTTATCATTTATGGGCTTTATTAAAGAAAATACTCAAAGTTGGATCAATATTTATGACAAACATTGACAATTTTTTTTTTAAATTTAGCACTTTCTCATGGCCTTTTTTGGAATTATTTTACTATAAAAAGCTACTATTCCAAAGTTTTGGGTCAGAACATAAAAAAAAGAAGGAAATAATACTTTTATTCAGTGAGGATTAAATTGATCAAAAGTGACAGTAAAGACATTTATAGTGTAATAAAAATTACAATATTTGAAATAAATGCTGTTCTTTTAATCTTTGTTTTTATCACAGAATCCTGAAAAATCACAGTTATCACAAACATTTTAAGCAGCACAACTTTTTTTAACTTAATAATAATAACAACAACAATAATAATAAATATTTCTTGATCAGCATATTAGAATGATTTCTGAAGGATCATGTGACACTGAAGACTGGAGTAATGATGCTGACATCAGCTTTGACATCACAGGAAAAAAAAACATTTTAAAATAAAAGAAGATATTTTAAACATAACAGCATACTTCCATGCTACATCAATCATTTTTATCTCAAAAGAGTAAAATATGGCTTGATATGACAGTTTTACAAGAGCAGAGCTTTTCTTCCTGCTCTAGAGATCAGGTCAGATGCTGTGGAAATAATACACAATATAAAAGGACCATATTATCTGTTTCTCCGTTTCTTTTTTCCGCTCTCTCTCGTGTCCTTTCACACGGTTTCCTCTGGACCTCCACACATCCATCCTAAGACATTTTGTCCTCAGTGGAGTTTGATGATATTTAAATCTGATTTATTTTTGAAGGCCCTGACAGATTTCAGAAGAAATATATTCTTGTGACTTCACATAAAGCGGTCTGTCTCTTTTGATTTTCTCACCAGCCCTTCATAATTCACAGCCTAGAAGGACAAAGTGGGTAGCGCAGTTTATTACCAGATTATCTTGCCTAGGGTTGTGAAATGGGAATTGCTTGTTTTTTTTAGAACTGGGTTTAGTTTTTAGAACAAAATTGGAACTGAAAGAGTTTCATCATTTTCAGTTCTGTAAGTGATTCTTGTATGTTCAGCAGTGAGCCCTGATTCTGCTCATAAGGTCAATACTCCACATGTTCAGTTTCCATTTAAATTGTTTGTGGTGTTTGGTCCATTTAGGGACCATTAAACTAACAGCTGGAGGGATTGCTGTGTATTTAAAGGGTCAATGTCATCATGGCTGTTAGGCTCATGTTAGGGTCATGTTAGAGGTGCTGCACAGAACCAATGTTTCGTTCTGATTCGCTGTAGAGTATGGCCTCCGGCTGGGCAGCCAGATCTTTATCAAAGAGATGACCAGCACTGGATTGGCTGCCAGAGACGGAAATCTCCAAGAGGGCGACATCATTCTCAAGGTGCCTATCAGACCCTACACACAACAGATTTACTCGATTGCTTTCTTTTAAATGCATATATTTAATGGCAGATTCTTGTGGATGATGACAATATCTAGAGCACTATTAACAATCAGTTTGGTTAAATAAAGCTGAAAAAAAAAATCTATTACTTATAGTTATTTTGTCCATTTAAATGTAATATTTAATACAATTTAAAGATGAATTACATACAAACAATTCATAAAATGCAATATATTTACATTTACAATACTTTTTTAATTCAATTTTACATAATATTTACTGAAAACTAAACTTTGTAAAAAAAAAGATAATATAACACATTTATAACACATTTATATATTAATTTTATAAAATAAAAATGAATAAAATATAAATAAATAAATAAAATATAATAAAAATATAAATGTGTAACTTGCTCACACACATTCTGAATATTATAATTTTATATATATATATATATATATTTTTTTTTATGTTGAGAATTGTTTTTAGATATTGTTAAGTTAACATATAAGGAACATTTCATTTTAATTCAGGGGAAGTTTATCAGTAATTATGATTTATTTTGTTGAATTGAATTAATATCTGAGTTGTTAATGTTAATGTCCATCAACCAATCAAGCATCTCAACTCAAACTCCTTAACATCAGACTTAAACCAATAATGATATGTCTTTTTTTTTTCTTCAGATCAATGGGACGGTGACGGAGAACCTCTCTCTGAGTGACGCTGGGAGGCTGATTGAGAAATCACGGGGCAGGCTGCAACTGGTGGTCCAGAGAGACCACCGACAGATCCTGGTGCGCATTCCTGCCCTGGCAGACAGCGACTCGGAGCCTGATGGTAAGTTCCTCCTATCACACTGATTTCGTTCATAGACTAGTCTTTATTACAGCGTTTCCTGAGCCGTGGTGCTCACCCTCTGGCTGTTTGCTCTTCAACACCACACTTTAATTAAAAGCAAGTAGCAAGAATTGGACCTGATAAATCAGATTAGCAATATCATGTACACATTCGCTAGGCGCTGAGGCTGTAATAAATTACCAGTAATTATGCATGTCACTATTAATAGACTTGAAATTAGTGTTGAAGCACAAAACCCAATTTGTCACTGTCCGTGTCAGAGCAGGGTTATCATCCAGTGGCATAATTACAGATGTGTGTCATGGATTTAATGAGTCTGGTCATCTATAGAGGTGATACAGCGTTAATGCATTCGGACACGGGTTATAAAACTTCCTCTGGCTGTAGAGTTATAGATTAATAGTATATTTAACAGGAACAAATATAGTCATTTAGAAATTACAAGACTGTATTGTCAGATGTAGACTGTGTCTTTTTAGCAAAGAGCTGAGATTTACAGCCCCCATTTATATCTGCTATTAACATCCGTCTTGGGTGATCTGCCAACTAGTGGACCACATCAGAGACAATATAGTGAGACAAACCATTTATAGAAAAAAGAATGGGAGGAATCGTAACACTATATACACAATATAGCAGCTGTGTTTAAGTCTTATAATTCACATCATCTAAATGGATTCAAATAGTATGTTTAAAAAAAAAAAAGTGTGTGTGTATATATATATATATATATATATATATATATATATATATATATATATATATATATATATATATATATAAAATACATTTTCAAATATTTGTATTAATTTTTTTAAACAATGTAAGTAAAAAATAAATGTAAATTGATTTAAATAAAATTAATGTTCCATTTTAATTGTAGTTAAATCATTGTTTTTCTATTTTTACTAGTGTTTCATGTGTTTTTATAGTTTATTACTTTTTATTTCTGTTTTAGTAATTTGTCATTTTGTTACATAAAGTTAAACTAAATTAAAATGAGAGTATTTTATTTTATTTTATTTTTTTTTAATTATGGTTTTAGTTTCAGTTTTAGCTAACTATATTAACCCTAATTTATTTATTTGTTTAATTTATTGTTATTGTTTTGAAAATACAGTTATCAGTTATCTTAACCCTGCTTCAAGATACATAGACACCATTGTTTACACTTGCACATAATTCATATTTTAAGGCCAGAAAGATGCGCTTAAACGAGAAAAAGCAAACTGCATTCTTACACCAGAACTGTTATTTTTGTGTTCTCTTTTTACAGATAATACAGTTATGTCATACTTTTAGCTGATGGACCGCAGAGACACAACAAGTCTGGTTGCCTTTGATCTTTAATAATGACTGTGCCTCAACAAACCTGTAAACTTTCACACTGTGCTCTTCTATTTTTATGCTAACCTCCTTTTTAATACCTTCTTTAATCAATAAATAAGTCTACTGAATGTTATGTCTGTGTGGTGGTGACTTATTTAATCTTGGTGGAGAAGCTGTGTCTGGAAGGGTGTCACAGTCTCTCAGATGCTATTTCATACTCTTCAGCTGTTGTTAGGGTGGGACAGCTGGATATCGTATGGCTTACACTGACCTACCATCTTCGAGGTATTAATTGCAGGTGGAAGGAAGTACATTTCAGCACAGAAAAAGCATCTGCTGGTCGAGTGAGGCTGTGTTGTACAGATTAATGCATTTCCACATTCAACGACATTGGAAAATGAGTCACTGTAGGCAGTGTGTGTGCTGCTTTGAGCCGGTTGGAGAAGTAGAATCAAGATGAGATTAACACCCTGCCATAAAAATGCAGCACGTACTGTTCATTTCCTTCGTACGCGCCATTGTGCAATACTTTTTGACTAGATGATGTGTTTGCCGGCTTTCAGCTATTTCCTAATTTTTATTGTTCATTGTATTCAAGAAGCCTTGACTTTGGTAGGATTCATAGATAGGTTGAACCGTGATGCTCAAGGCTTACTGTTGTAAATCAGTGCTGTCTGCTGTGTCTTTTTCCTCATTTAGTTTAGTATGCAATTGAATGTGAACCCAGCATGTTCGTGTTTTTCATAGTTCTATGGAAATTCAGGCGATTGGGTCTAAAGACAGCATGCATTCACAACACATTTAACTTCCGTAATGCAACATAGTCAATGAAAAATGAATGTGGGTTGGGACTTGAATGAGTGTTGGATTTGATTCAATTGCTACGAAGGGGAAGAAGGTTTATTTTTAATTTTTTATTTATTCAGTTAGAAATTTATTAGTAATAAAAATGTGGTTTCTTTTAAGGAAATAAAATAAGACCAAGGAAATGCGTTTCAAAAATATATAGGTAAATTTTGATTTCATGTTGTCATTTGTGTGGTATTTTTATTATCAGACACAGCAAAGTCTGGGAAATAAAAAGAATATTTACAATATATATCACTATTATTATACTGGTACAGCTTTTTCAAATAATGCTTTTTACTTTTTTCTGTGGGTATGATTTAAAAAAAAATTAGTAATAAATATGAATACCAATACCTTAATATTTATATATTTGTTAAGTTTAATATTGTATTTAATATATAATATTTATAAATTCCACACACAGACACACACACATTTTTAGAAACTCCTTTTTAGATTAGTTTTTTTTTTTTTTTACCTTATTTTCATCTATTTAGTCTCTCTGGGGAAAAAATGTGACATTTAAAGCAAATACATAAATATAGAGGTATCAGATAATAATCTTTTTCCAAATAATATCACCCAGCCCTAACCTTTTCTGTGTGTGTGTGTATGTGTGTGTGTGTGTGTGTATCATACTCTTTGTCAGTCTCTCGGTTATATTGTGTGTGTGTGTGTGTGTGTTGTTGCAGTAGTGCTGTGAACTAAATCAGTGATGGTGGTTGTAGCTGAAGCAGAGGTGCTGGCTGTGCTGTCTTTGGTTGTATTCAGGGAATGTACACAGCTGTCTCAACTCTGTGGTTTGTTCTCCCCTTCTTAAGAGGCAGACTGTAATTTCATCCACCCACCGAACAGATGGAAACACACCTCTCTCCCCCACAGCCTGGAAAACACCAGCCCCCTTCTCCTCCCTGATAGTCCTCAGAAACTACTTTTACGTGCAACCTGTAAAAAATCAAAATGAAAAGCCTTCAATCAAACCGTAAAAAAAAGATTAAATTACAGCTTTATCTAAATAAATGAAAAATGTAATTTAGCAACAAGAAAAGAAAACTTTTTTGGGATCATTATAGATAAGTAATAGAAGCAAACATTCAGAAGTGATGCGGACTGTCTTCTTTGCAGGACTCAAGCTTCTCTCTTTTATGGTAACAGGACACTTGATGCCTCTTTTGCACCACATAGTCTAAAAATTTAGTTAGAATATATATCTAACAGATGTTTTCATCATATTGCAGATTTGAAGGGACATATAAATAGTACATGTAGAATCTGCAGTTAAATTGAATTTAATGTGGAACCAAGGAAATGTTGTGCATGAAAACAGAAAGCATATTTGAGATGAGCATATTTATCTCTGTTAGCTCTGAGCATTAACCCCCTGAGTTCTGAAGCAGGTGGGCGGCAGTGTCCTTTTGCTCTGTTATAGATGGAGAGTGTTGTAGATTTGGAGAACACTCGGCACTCAGAAGAGCAGAGGAGTTCTGTTAATGCACTGGACATGCACTTAGATCACCAGCAGACCACAAAGTAACTCTTTTCTTCTTCCCTGGCCGTCACTACTTCTGTCTTGCTTTCTCTTTCAGGGCGATACTTCATTTTCCTTGCTCTGCTTCTTGTTGGTTTTACTTGTAATCAAATAATTGTCCATAATCCTGGACAAAGTAAAGCTCTAGAATGAGAAATTAAAGGAATAGTTCACCCTCATGTTGTCACAAAACCTGTGATACTACGTTTCTTTTGTGTAGCAAAAATGTTAATATTAAGTAGAATATACATGCAGGAAAATGGTGAGCATGGTCTGAAAATGAAATGAAACTCAAGAAATGCTGCAATTGGTTCACTGAGTTGAACTTGAGAAGGTCTGATTCATAAGTAAGTCGTTCTTTGAGGTGATTATTTAAAGATGAACAGGTCAAAAATAATGTAGACGTAAGACTGCATGATTCGTTCTTGAGTCGTAGTGATCACATCCTCAGTTGTTTTACTGACTCTGAATCTAACGGTTCTTGGCTTAACTGCTAAAAAAATTGTTGGTAAAGGCCTCTTCAGTTTCTAAAAATTTTATGTTTCACAATAGAAAAAGTCAGCTCTGGAAATGACATGAGGGTGAATAATGCTGACCCAATGTTTTTCTGTGAACTATTCCTTTAACTGTCAATATAGTGTCAGTGTATGCAAGCACTAGCTGCTTTTACACACAAATCTGCTTTCCAAGACATTTTCTATAGATGTCACTTCCTGTCTTCCTTTTTTCTCTGCCTCTCTCAGGGTGTTTTGTTCCTAAAGATTAATCACACCTTCTGCCTCTGTATAACGCTGCTATTAGTCTCTCCACAACAGCTTTATGAAATTCTGGGCACTTGAGTCACGTAGGCATTGGAAATCAGCGCGATTTGGGTCGTGTGTTTGGTCAAACCGCATGGATATGCTGTGGTCAGAACCCCAGTATACAGTATCTAAACATAAGTGATTGTTATAACGGGGCAGATCTTGGCAAATTAACACCAAGTCATCCGTAACACGGTGGTCTGTTCTCTGTGGTTGTGGGTCCATTTACTTCTGTCTCTTCTGGGCCTCGTCTCTTTTCTGTCCTAGAGGTTGAAGGAAAGTCCATTGCTTCTCATTGTAGCCTTTGATTTCTTTCAGATATTTCTGAGATGGAGTCGTACCATTCCTACTCACCTCAAGACGACCAAAGGTCACGCCAGTCTGACCTCTCTTCACACTCTTCCAATGAAATAGCGCGAGAGAACGCCAGGTGAGGACCGCTTGGAGATCAGCTCCTGAGATGTTCAACACGTAATAGGGATGCATTATACTATGGCTCAAAAAGTCTTTGGACATTTAAATAAATAGTGTTTTGTCCATGCAATGAAAGTCAGTGAGGCCCAGTGTGTGATCTGGATGAATATCCTTGCATTAAATAACAAAACATCAAAACTAAGTGGTACTTAAAGAAAACAACACAAGCACACCTTTCAGTCAGTATATTTAAAAAATAGTTTAAGATATTCAAAAACTGGTTGTCAAATGTTAGTGGAACATGCATGCATCGTGTTCGATCTAAACTGTTGTATTTTCAGGGAAGATCCGCAAAGCAGATTACCAAAGACTGCTGTAACTTCCTCTCCTTATAAAACTCCAGAGAAGCCAATTCCAGCCCAGCAGGAGAGAGTAGAACCACAGGAGCAAGAACCATCACCATGTAAGAACATGATTCTCTATATACCCCGTAGTCAAACTGGTAGATAAAGACCCACACTGTTGTTTAATTGATGAAGCAGAGGATTGACAGAAACTAGTAGAAACTGCAGCATTGCATAGGTTAAAAACAATGGTTAAAAACTACTTTTACCTCAGTGGAACATGAGGTAAACAAGTTTATGTAGGTTCCCCAAATTTGTCACTAAAACTGTCATTTGTTAAAGAAATAATAACTACATAAACCTATAGTAACACAACTGATTTATTCATAATATATATAAAAAAGATTAATGAAAAATTATGAACATTTTTGAAATATCTGTTTTCTATTTTAATATATTTTAAAATGTAAAATATTCCTGTGATCATTTATTCTGTGTCACATGATCTTTCAGGAATCTATTTCTGCACAAAAAAACATTTCTTATTATTATCAATGTTGAAAACAGTTGCTAAATGTTTTTTTGTGGAGACTTATACATTTTGTTTTGTCACATAAATGTCTTTTCTGTTTGATCAATTTAATGACTACTTGCTGAAAAAAATCTTACTGACCCCAAAAATTTGATCAGTGTATTTCTTTAACTTGCCATCGGCAGGTGTGATTTAAAAGAAAAATTGAGTGAAACTGATATTAGACCATTTTATTATTCAATGTGCAGCTGCAATAAAGACGACACCCAAGATCCTGCTCAGACCGAGCCCTGAAGATGAGGCCATTTACGGGTGAGTGGATCCTGTTAATATCCCACAGGTTCAGCCCTCCACACACATGATCCTATTCACTGAACTAAGATCTTATTCACTAACAAACCTGAGGACTCACTGAGGGCTGGAGTTCATCCCACTAACTCTCTCACACACACACACACACACACACACACGCTCTGGTTAATAGTTCACCAAGAAAAAAAAAAAAATGTTTCAGTGATTCGTCTTTTCCAAACAAAACAACATGTGGATAAGTCATTAATGACAGAATTTTCATGTGGTGGTGAACTGTCTGTTTAAACTTTTGCACTAGTGGATGAGCACACAGGAAATGAAATTGATATAGAGGAAGAGAGGTGGAGTGTCATCTGCATCACAGGCTGGATACCTCTGCAATCCCTCTCTCTCTCTCTATTAATCATTTTCTCCATCAGCTCCTTCATATTCATGAAGAAGAGGCAGTCTGCTGCTGCTCATATCCACGGGGAGAGGTTATTTTTGTTTCCTGCTCTTCCTTACAGAGACGCTTTTCTTTAAGACCAGAGTGTGTTTTTACTTGAGCACAGAATGAGAGAGGTGGAGAGCAGGGGAAACCCTGCTGAAAAATCACAAGCCATGACGGTGCATTTGGCTTTTAGTGTGTTTGGAAAGGACCAAAAGAAATACAACAGAAAATAATCCTTGCATTTTGGAAAAGAAGATTTTCAGATTTTAAACTTTTTAAACAAAATTACTAGGAATTAAAGTATATCACTATTTAATTGTGTGTATGTATATATATATATATATATATATATATATATATATATATATATATATATATATATATATATATATATATATAAAACTTAAACTTATTTTATTTCAGCTAGTTGCAACAGTTCTTATTTTAATTTAGTTTAACTTCACCTTCAATTAAAATAGATCCTCAAAAATAGTCCATCAAAAATAGACTAAGCGCCTATCTTTAGCGAAGCAGCACAGAGAGCCGTTTCTGAAACATGCTCTGTTGGACGTGTCGAAGTCATAATGAACCACAGTACATCTCCAATACACACACACACACTGTTGGGCTGATTGTAACATACTCTCTTTTTGGTTTGTATTTCACCTTCAGTTACTGGTCCTCATTGACTTCCTTGGTATGGGGGGGGGGGGGGGACACAATGCAAGTCAATGGACAGCAAGTGAAGATGAACTATCCTTTTAAGTACTAAAATAACCAAAACTAAAACTAACAAATGAAAGGTAGACATAAAAAAAAATGAATAAAAAAGGCAAAAAACACCACAAAATTACTAAAACTGTAAAACTAATGTGAAAACTTGAAAATATGAAAATAAAATCGTATTCAGAATACCATCTCAAGCTAATACAAAATAATATTTTGAGCCTAATGGGAACATTGTGACTTTGCTATAATTCCTATAAATTCAATAATCAAAATTTACAGACAGATAAATTATCCAAATTGATTCTATATTTATATGCAATGGTATATTTTAAAAGTTAAAATGTTTGCATAATATTTTTTTTAGGATTGGTGTGTTTTTGTCACATTTTTTAAAAGCTTTCTAAAATGATGTCACAGGAAAACCTTCTCAGTTAAGATTTGAGCAAACCCCCAACTCTCGCTCTCTTTTGAAGGCCTAACACAGTGATGGTGAGCTTCCAGAAAGGAGAGAGTGTTGGCCTGAGGTTGGCTGGAGGAAATGATGTGGGAATATTCATAGCTGGAGTCCAAGAGGGCAGTCCGGCCGAAGAAGAGGGTCTTTGTGTAGGGGATCAGATCATGAAGGTACTGCTCTGATCATTTTGGGTCATCTTGTTTCTGACGTTATAATAATCAAGCTGTTTTATTACTTTATCTTTCAATCTTCTGTAGGTAAACGACCACTCTTATGATTATATAACCTTATTATGCTTATTATGTTGGCATCATGGTTTTCAGAAATAGCCTGGGTGGACTGGGGAGGGATGGAGCTTTAAGTTAACATTACGTCAATATACTAGTGCAGCTTTCCATGTTATGATCCCTTTAGGAGGAGAGAACATGCTTTGAATTTGATTTGCATTTGCCACATTTTCTTTCCAACTGTGTGTGTGTGTGTGTCTCCTGTCCCTCCCTAAAGGTGAATAACGTTGACTTTCGGGGCATTGTGCGAGAGGAGGCAGTGATGTTCCTGCTGGAGATCCCGCGGGGTGAGGTCGTGACCATTTTGGCACAGAATAAGACTGAGGGTGAGAGCAAGAAAACATGAGCCAACTACAAAACACACAAATCTGCGGTTCGCTTCACTCAGGGAACACACAAATATTTTGTACGCAGTTATCACTTGGCACACCTGTATAATTCTATGACTGTGTACCATTATTATTATTTTTTTATATATATGAGTTCATTTATTTTTATATTTGTTTACTTTATTTACAGCACCTTTAGTTTTTTTCATATCATAGTTTATTTTTATTATATATTATTTCATATATTTATGTATTTTTTACAGACCCTTTTGATTTTTATAATAATGTGTTAATGTGTTGTTCTTTATTATTTTATATGTACAGTTAGATTTGATTTTAATGATGTATTTTATTTATTGTTATATTTATTAGTGTATATTTATAATTGTTCTTTTTATGTATTGTTTATTTGTTTAAACACCTTTTGTTTTTATTATAATTAAATAATAATGTATTTATTATCGGGTATCTTTTAAAAAAATATGATATTTCTATTTGTTTGTAATACCTTCTGCTTTTATTATAATTAAAAAAATTTAAGCACCTTTTTTAATAATAATAATAATAATAATAATAGTAATTAATTGAATTATTAATAATAATATTTTCCACATTTTTAGAAATAATAATCCTTTTTTTTTTTTTTTTTTGCTTTTTGTACAATGACAATGTAAATACCAATTCTTTTATTCTTATTCAACATGTTGTCATAATAGCTCACGCAGTATAAACAGGTCTTAAAATGTATAGCTACTATTATTTTAAGAAGGAGGTCCTTTTGCAACAGGATTGTCATACTTGGGGGTCTCTGGCATTAAAAAGTTTAAAAACAGCAGAAGAACTAGTTACCAATATTACATCACCGTATATGTGTCCTGAACCACTGTCTCTTTGCTCTTCCCCTCCCCCTATACACACAGAGGCCTTGGCTTCTTGCTCATCACTACAAAACCAGTTGTAACCAGTTTTGGCTCTTCCAGGGACTGCCGTGTCAAGTGCGGTCATGCGAACATGTGCACAAACATACCAAAATCCAGTTTTTCGTGTTTGTGAGCTTTGTTTTCTCTTGCCTGTTATGTGAGGAACTGAATGTCTCGCATGAAAACCCCATGCTGATGTTTATTGGGTCAATCCTGATAAAAACGGATCTCTTGAAGTCTTTTGGATTTGGAGTCCAACCAAAAACAAGTTCCTAACCTCATCACAAGACAGCAGGACGTCAGCACTGACGCAGCTTTCTCTGCTCCATCCCTCTTTTTCTGCTGTCATGCCATCGCTCTTTCTCCCTGGCTTCATCTCTATTCCTCTTACTCCATCTCCTCTCGGTGTGGGTGTCTCATGGGAAAGCGAGGTCTGGCGCTGTCAGGGGTTGAAGCTCTTTTGTTGTGAGCTGAGACAGATGTGGTGTCAGAGCTTTAATCAAGAGGGTGACGGCACCACTGTAGAAAATCTGCCCGCTGAAACTTTTATCCTTGACACTGTAAATCCTAAATCAGATAACATTAAAGTTCACAAATTATAAAATTACATCAACCATGGAAATCTTACATCACATTATGATAAATTATTGAATTGGAGTGGAGAATTTAATTAAATGTCATCAGTTGACAGCAGAGTTCATTAACAGCATTATCAGCATTGGTTTGGAGAAGGAGAAAGATTGAAAATCACTTACAGCATAGAATAAATATTATATACAAATATTTATAAAAAATTACTTTGTTTACTCATGCATTTATATTACTTTTTTATATATGTTTTTTTATTATAATGTATTTATTTATTTGTTATTTATTATTTTACATTTACAGCAAGATTTAATTGTAATGATGTATTTTTTGTATTGTTATATTTATTTATTTGTTTAACTATTTAGTTGTTTATCCATTTTTTTGTATTTTATTTTTGTCTATGCATTAAATTGTTTTACAGAACCTTTTGAATTCTATTATAATTATATTTATTTTTATGTTTTTTTTTAATTTTTTTTATTATATTGGTTTATTTTCATATAGTGTTTTAATCATTTTTTATTTACATCATCATTAGATTTTTTCTTTATTCATATTTTTATTTATTATTGTATATTTTTATTTTTTATTTATGTTTAAAGCATAATTAATTTTTTTATAGATTTATATTTTATATGATAGTGCTATTAATTTTAGTCTTGTTTCACATAGTCTCTTTTTCATCCTACAGCTGTATATTGCACAAAGAACTAAAATGCATTTTGAGTTGACCTAAAACAGTGGCATTTCTTGCATCATGCTCTACTAGTTAATGCTGAGACATGTTTAGGAGTTTATGCTTCTGTTTTGTGTCCTAGTTTATGAAGACATCTTGGTGTCCGGTCGAGGGGACTCATTTTTTATCCGGACTCATTTTGAGTATGAGAAGGAGCTGCCTCACTGTCTTGCCTTCTCCCGGGGAGAGATCGTCAAGGTGGTGGACACCTTATACGACGGCAAGCTGGGAAACTGGCTGGCCATCCGCTTGAGCAAAGACAACAAGCTGCTGGAAAAGGGCATCATTCCCAGCAAGAGCAGGTAAGAATGAAGAAAGGTGGAAAGTCTTTGCATGAGATTAAATGATATGTACAAGCTAAATGCTTTTAACATCAAATGGAATATGAAGTTGTATTTAAACTGGACATAAGCAGAAAGCGGACTCTGCTCTATAGTGACTTATCGCTTTCTTTGCACAAACCTGCTGCTGCATAACCCCTGGTCCTGTACTGATCAGAGCGGAGCAGATGGCAAACGTCCAGAACACACATAAGGGCTCAGGAAGTGACAGGGCAGACTTCTGGAGGCTACGTGGTCAGAGGGCGTCCAAGAAGAAAGATATGCGGAAGAGCCGAGAGGAAAGTTCTGCGGCCGTCTCCACCCGCTTCCCTGCCTATGAAAGGGTGGTGCTGAGAGAAGGTGGGTGCTACAAACCAAAAAGAGAGTATGTTACAATCACCCAACAGTGTGTGTGTGTGTATTGGAGATGTACTGTGGTCCATTATGGCTTCGACACGTCCAACGGAGCATGTTTGAGAAACGGCTCTCTGTGCTGCTTCGCTAAAGATAGGCGCTTAGTCTATTTTTGACGGACTATTTTTGAGGATCTATTTTAAAAGACGAAGAAACAGCCAAAAATCTTTTATCCCTGTCGTTCATAACTGGACTTGTCATTCATAAGTGTATTAACTTTGCCTGTAGGATACAGAATGCTAATTAATGCTAGCTAGTTATATAAATAACAAGTGTAGGGAGCCTTAAACACTGTGTAGGGACCCTGTTAATCAGAAAACAGCCAGAAAATACATCTTGAACAACTGATGCATTGGATGGCAAACATTTGTAATTTACTTATCACAGTACCTGTATCATTAACACAATAAGATGATGGCTGCTTACACACAACATTAGTCACATCTCTGAGCGGCTCAGTCTAATAGCGCTAATGAAAGTCTCTGGTTACCCACACAGACAGCTGAGGCATTTTTAATACTTTTAAAAAATGGGCATATCGCTGAGAAAGATTGCTCTCTACACACTGTTCAAGAAAAATAACACACAAAAAAATCATCATGATTTATGTCACCAAAACCACAGTCAAGAATTTGAAAATGTCTTGTTTCGAATCGTCAGTCAAAACTCTTCTCTCAATGAATCCTTTCTAAACCCTATTAACATGAAGTGTTTATTACCATTAATATAAACCATTTTGTATTTTAGTAAGGTTAAAACATATTTCCTCTGCTCTGAAACCCTGTTCGTAAGCTTTGTCTTCTCCCATAGCGGGCTTCCGAAGGCCGGTTGTGCTGTTTGGACCAATCGCTGATGCTGCCGGTGAAAAACTGGCCGAAGAGCTTCCAGACGAGTTTGTTATTGCCAGTGAGTTCATGCTACTGTCTCTGTGATACCATCAATAATGTCTGAAGCGATGCTCACAGATTTTATGCAGGCAAAATTGTTTTAGACTCAACATGATATGATGCTTTGCTTTTGAAATTCTGTTTGGAATAATAATAAATTATAATTTTTCACATATATATATACATATATATATATATATATTTATATATAGATAGATAGATAGATATAGATACAAATATATATATATAGATACAAATATATAATTATATAAATAATGGAAGAATGTATTAATTGAAGTTTGCATCCTGTTAAAAGCGTATTCATGTGAATGAGTTTCCACCATTCAGCCAAGTTAAATATAGAATGTCTGTTTGTCAGATGTCTTTTTGGGATACAAAACTTTATGCAAAATAAAATACAAAAAAATCTGCTAAATTAATAAATGTAAGTGTGAATCTTCCAAAGTAGAGATGTAGCAAATTTTTTCATTTTCAAGATTATTCTTATAATAATCATAATAATAACAACAATTTTATTGTTATTTTTTATTGTTTTTTTTATTTTTTATTGTTTTTATTGTTAAGTTATTTTATAAAATTTTATTTATATAGTTTTTTTGGGGGGGGGGTCAATCCTGTTATGCAGTACCTCTATCATTTATAATCTATTTTGGGATCAGTAAGACTTGTAATGTTATTGAAGAATTATCTTATGCTCATTCATTTGATCAAAAATACAGAAAATATCAAATGTATTTCTGTGTTGCACAGCTGAATTTCAAACAGCCATTACTCCAGTATAAAGCATCACATGATCCTTAAGAAATCATTCTAATAGGCTGATTTATTATTAGAATTATCAATGTTGGCAACAGTTGTGCTGCCAAATATTTTTTTTGGAAACTGCGATACTGCGAAAGAGCAATTATTCAAAATATATATCTTTTCTAACAAAATAAATCTTTGCTATCACTTCTTAACAAAATAAAAATTAATTTCTTAAAAGAAGAAGAAGAAGAAGAAGAAAAATTTACTGATCCAAACTTTTGAACTGTAGTGTATATTGTTAGAAATAAATGCTCTTCTTTTTATCTTTTTATTCTTCAAAGAATCCTGAAAGAAAAGTATCACAGTTTCCAAAAAAATATTAAGCAGGACAACAGTTTACAACATTGATAATAAATCAGCATATTAGAATTATTTCTGAATGATCATGTGACACTCAAGACTGGAGAAAAGATGCTGAAAATTCAGCTTTAAGCCAATAGCCAGTGCTTTAGCTAGCATTACAATAAAAAGTTACATTGTACATGTTGAGTAAGTTTTCTTATTTGTAGTTTAATAATACTCATTGTTTTTGTTCACTGGCACATCAGAAACCGAACCAAAAGATGCAGGATCAGAAAAATCCTCCGGGGTGGTTCGTCTCAAAACTATTCGACAGATCATTGAACAGGTAACTGAGTATACACACAAATTACTAATCAAAACTTACTGCATTCTTTTGTTTCACTCAAAGTCAATAACATAAATGTCCGTTTGAGCTTTGCATATTTTATCTACGTTCAGCAATGACCAATTCTGTCACTGATGCAGGACAAGCATGCTCTCCTGGATGTCACCCCTAAAGCTGTGGACACCCTGAACTACACACAGTGGTACCCTATAGTCATCTTCTTCAGCCCGGACAGCAAACATGGGGTGAAGGCGATGAGACAGAGGATCATCCCCAACTCGAACCGCAGTGCCCGCAAACTTTACGAGCAGGCTCTGAAGCTCAGGAAAACCTGCTCACACCTGTTTACCGGTCAGTCCTGGGGGTCCAGACACCACATAAAAAATAAAACGCTCATTATTTTCGCAACCCTGTAGTGTCTCAAACATTGTTTGGTTAAGTTACTCAAAAAAAGTAATCCACTACAAATTACTAATTACTCAATTAAAATTGTAATTTGGTTACATTACTGATTACTGCATTTAAATAATTTTACTAATTTACTTTCAAGTTACTTTTTCAAATTTACTTTACGTTATCAAACCTAGAAAATACACTATAAAGTGTAACTCCTAGTTCTTTCATTAATTTAATAATGACTGATAAAATACACAAGAAGCCTATTATTTTTATAGCCTACACTCCCAATATCTACAAAACTTTTTTTTTTTGGCTTTGTAAAATATATAAAACAAATACTTTCTGCATTGAGTCTCTGTGAATATCTTCCTCAAACGAGTCACTAAAATGAATGAAAATGACCTGAGAATTACACTATATCTAAAGAAAGCTTGAAGTGTTTATTATTAAATTAAGTCATGTCGAAAATAATCCATATGAAGCCAACGCGAGGTACAGTGTTTCCCGTCTGAGCTCACATATAATGTGTCCGTTAGGGCTGCTCCGATCACGATCGGCCGATCGTTAACTCGCATCTCGTCAGTAAAGCCGGTTCTCTACTGAGAAGATGCGCAAATCCACTTCATTTTCAGCTTTTATTTGCGCATCTTCTCAGTTAACAAACGGCTCTGTGTAGTAGCAGCTGCTCTATGTGAAATCACGCACCTGAGGGAATTTACCGCTGATTAGATAACCGGCTTTACTGACGAGATGAACACAAACAAAGTTACGGACCGCAGCTCTGATTGGTTATTTTTTACCGGGAGCGATGGAGTTTCTGCAAATGGCAATAGGACCACTGGGAGGAGCCAGAGGAGCTTGATTTTTTCACAGATTATCTGTCTTATATTCTACTGTCAGGACATAATGACAGGTTTAACAAATATGTAAAAAATATATTTTTACAAAAGTTCCCTACAGCACCTTTAAAGATCATAACATTATAGAAGTGAGTTTTGCTTGGGTAAGCATGTACATTTGTTTTAAGAAAATATAAAAATGGACTATTAAATGATTGTCTTTAGTAAAATGCTTAAGAACTGAATCAAGGGGAAGTGCAGTAAAGAGAAGCTATGGTGTATTGTGATTGGCACATATCAATATAAACTGACTTTGATACAGATTCCAATTTGAAAATCTCCAAATGATTAAAGCAGCTGATGGGAACACGGTGAGATAAACAGATCAGGCTGAATCTAGAGAACAGCTGACCCAAACCTAAAGGTGTTGATTTCCTCTCTCTTTCTCCCTCCATCCATCCCCCATCGGTCTGTTAGCTGTTATCGATCTGAACTCTGCTAATGATGCCTGGTACGGCAGTTTGAAGGAGACCATACGAGTCCAGCAGACCCACCCTGTGTGGGTCTCAGAGGGGAAGGTAAAAACAATGGACGGTGTAGTTCTCCACCACCTTCTATCCACTCTTCAACCAAACCTCTTCTTAAAGTCAACATCAAACACCGTTGTGCATTGTGCTTCTGCCATCTGAAGCTCGAGATGAATCGTTCTCATATTCCTCAATTGTATGTCACTTTGGATAAAAGCATATGCTATTTGAATAGATGTAAATGTGAATAATTGAAAGTAGATATGCAGCAAGATTATCCTAATATTAATTAAACTAGGGATGAAGCGATTACTGGTTTGATGATAAATCATGATAAAATTCCCCACGGTTAGTTTTGCCGTTTCATATTTTAATAATCATTAAAACCGTATTCGATTACCATGTTTTGAACAACTCCGAATAAATAAATAGTGTCCAGCATGAAGCAGAGTTTAATGTTAGTCTCGTTAGTTTCGTTTTGTGTGAATACAATGAATATGCATAACCTGCAGTAAATTTTGATCAGTTGATGGAAAAACAAGTTTGTGTGGATTCTACACATTTAAACAATTTAGATAAGGAATCTAGAATAATTTATGGAGCAGATAAAATACATTTAACCATTTAAACTACAGTACTACTACTACAAAGCTACAGTAAAAATATTGGGAAATTCCCCTATGATTACCGAATTATGTTGTCAAGACAAAAAAAATATACAAATATGAAATATTTAATTAAATGAAAAAAGAATGAAATGCATCTAAAATATTAACACGTGATGAATCATGTACAGTACAGAATCATGTAGATGTACAGATCAGTAATGCGCATTAAAAAATAAATGTTTTTTATGTTGACTTTAATGCAACATTTTACACCATCTCTTTACTTTAAGACTCATTCAATCACATTTTCCCACTTTATCTTTCCCAGTATTCCTGAATGTTTCCCTTACTGTTAAGCCCATAGATAACCTGCTAATGCATGCCTTCCTTTTCTGAAAGTCACGATAGTCAATCCTCCTGTTTTTCTGTGCTTTTACTGTTCATCATTCTTTGGTGGTGCTCTACAGCTTTCGTTCTATTTTGTTTTTGTGTTTTCTTTTGTTTTCACTCCTCTCTGTACACAAGATCCATCATGTGTCTTTTTTAGCGTGACGGGACGGAGGGGGACCTTGACGTTCATGACGATCGCATGTCATATCTCTCGGCCATGAGTGCAGACTATCTCAGCATGGACAGCCGGCTGACCAGCGACTATGACGACACGGCGGATGAGGGCGGAACTTACACAGATAATGAAACAGACGAGCTGCTCGATCGCCAGCGCGTGTCGGCCATTAGCCGCTCCTCTGAGCCAGTCATGCCAGAGGAGGTTAGAGCACATGCACACATTTAACATGCCATGGAAAACCTGGGAATATCAGAGAAATTCACTCGTATGCATGCATACTAACTCCAAAACATTGTTGGCTATTATTTATAATGTCAAAAAACACATATGGACACATGCATATTTCACACTGATTTGTCGAACTGCATGCACATGTATTGACATCCACACATTTAAACATGCTTGCTGCAATAGCATCCCTCACAGTTGCCTAGATCAGTACTAAGTCAGCTATATATTCAAGGAAAAAGGTCAAGCCGGCAGGGATATTCATTTTCATATTGAGAACAAGACATCAGCACACACTTGTCATGCATGCATTACATGCTGCAAATGCAAGAAGTGTATGATAATGAGTTTACATGGCTAATCACATGGATTTCATGCTTCCCCAAAACAGCTAAACATTCAGTGCGTCTATAAATGCAAAGAGCAGACTCTTCTGCCCCCTTGTGTTAGATTTTGGAAGTACAAAATTCTTGTTCACTAAATATTACTGAATAGAGTAATATAAATTGATTAATCTAGCAAATATCATTATAAGGGTGTCTGTTGCTATGAAAAACCTGAAAATATCAGGGAATCAGTGTTGTAATTTGTTAAATAAAACTACGTTTTTTAAAATTGAAATGTAATAAATAATAAAAAGCTATTTTTAAGTTTAAACTGAAGTACTAAAATTACTAAAACCTAAGTAAAAATAAAGTTAAAAATATATATATTTATTCATAATATATTTTTTATTTTTTAATGGATATGATTACATTTTATTAGATATATCAAATAAAAATTACAAAGGTGCATAATAAAATTAATAATTTTTTTGGCTAAATAGAGATATTTTAAAAACTAATAAAAATGTTAAAAGCACATAAAATAATTATAACTTTAACTAAAATATAAAACATAAAGGTTCATTTAAAATTAGCTTTTATAGTAGTAAATATTATAATAAATAGTAAAAAATACTTAAAATATTAAATATATGCTAAAACAGTAGATAAGTAATGCTAAAGGTTTGTATAAAGGGCATTAGAAAACATAATTAATAAGTTGTTTTAAAAATGCTTATAAAATAAAACATCGAATAATAATAAAAACATATTTTTAAAGCCTTTTAAAGAAATCACAAAGAACTGACCCTCAGAGGACCTCAGATGATGCTAACCCTGAATCAACAAACAGAACTAACAATTATTGCTACATGTGTGACTGCATCATATAATAACTTAATTAATAATATTGATAGTTCATCGTCTAGCTGACTACGTCTTGTATTATTATTATTACTTTTATTTTTTTCTAAAATCCTGTCAAATGTGCACAAACTACTAGCTACTACTAAATATTGTAGAAACATAATTTTCTGTAAAGTTGCTTTGTAACGATTTGTTTTGTAAAAAGCGCTATACAAATAAACTTGAATTGAATTGGAAAAGTAAAGAAAATGAATTGGTCAAAACAAAAGTGTGGCAGCCTTTTGGATGGGTGTTAAGTCAGAAGCATAGTATACTGTTGGCCCAAGACAAACTGACTGTTTGTTTGCTGTAGTGTGTGTGCATGCATGAAAACATTCCCCAGCCTAGATGTCTTGCTATGTTTTCTGAATACTTTCTTGCTTTCCCAGATCCTCAGGAAGTCCAGCCCCGAGATTCGAGGTCGTCTCCGGCGAATGGAAAGCAGAGAGATGCTGACTGAGGCTAGTCCACCCTTAATGTCCACCTTCCTGCCTGACCCTGCAAAGGTGAGCTCATGACATGCCCAGTGGCTTTCCTTTCTTAAAAACAGCATTCATCAAGATATTACAATAGTGTCAAAAATACCAGACTAGGAAGACTACAAATTTGTTTGCAGTAGACAAAGGACATATTTGGACACTTAAGCTGCACTTTAAACGGATTGGTTGCATTGATATTTTATTATGTGACATGTATCCATTAAGTTTACCAATACTTCACAGAGACTCTTTGCAGTAAAGATTATAAACTGACCCTTACTAACACAACTCTTCCCCTGACTGCACCTGTATTCATGCAGAAGAACGGCCTGATTTGGTGCAGCCATTTTTCCAGCAGTTCAGAATCGTCCCGCAGCAGCTCATTGACACATTGTGGTACGCTGTAGAGCCAAGCTGTGATCGCTGTTGTGCCAAATGATTGGTTAAATAACTAGTATAGTGTATTTGAAAGCTGCTGTTAGAATCTAGTTCATTTTGAACAAACTGTGCCAGACACGTCAAAGAAGTTAACTGGAGGAAGTAGTTTTGGTTAAGCATTTAAAATAAGGTTTAACTCTGTAACAATAGATAATTAAAATGTTATTTTTATAGTATTTTTTTAATCTCAGTTTGTATAAATGTTTTTTTTTTTCATAATACATTAAGTCATGATTTTTACTTTAAATATGGTGCAAAATGTATTAATATATGTAGAAAATAAAAGCATGGATCAACTAAATAAATAATAGTTGATATTTTATACTAACTGTATTTTATAATCTAGTGATAATTTATATTATATTATAATTGCTTGATTGTTTTTTAAATACATTAGCTCGTGATTAAACTTTGAATGAAAAAATATTCATACAGTATATGTAGAAATTAACAGCTAACATCCAACTTAGATAAATAAATGTTATAAAATTGTTGTTGTTAATTTATGACAGGATATTTAGTTCTAATTATATACTACTGTAGTTGTTTTGCAATAAATTACTAAAACTGAAAAAAGCTAAATAGAAATTTTAATATATATTTTAATTTATTTAATCTTTATTGCAATTATAAAAAAACAAACACATTTTTTTTTTTAGATTTAGTTAATTGAAACTGTTACTTGAATAATGCATTAACTCATGTTAACAAAATTGAACCTTATTATAAAGTGTTACTAGTAGTTTTTTGGCAGAGTTTATAGAAAACCAGGCACAATTAGTAAGTGTTTGAGTTTTTGTTAGTGGGTAGTGTTGCATTAGTAGGTTTTGTGTTTGGAATGATGGAGTTCAGTGTGAAAAATGCTGTGGTGACGACTTTATCCAGTGCTAAAACTGGCCTTCACCTTTGGTTTAGGGAAAGGTTAACCCATGGTTGAATGTAGTGGGAACCGACTCTTTGATTCAATTCAGTAGTGCTGTTCTCCAACACACGATGAACTGTCTTTCAGGTAAAACTGCTGTCTCAATTGGAGGTGTCGCGGGGGCAGTACGACCCCTCTCGAAACTACGACACTCATTCAAGCAGCCCTGCGAGCAGCGAGCACCCGCGAAGCCAGGACTCTCCTGCAAAAACCAAGCCCCCACCTCCCCCCACTCCTCTCAAACCTACCTACTTGTCCCACACCTCCAGGGGCCTATTAAACAGCCCCCCGGTACGGGACAGTGAGCCCCTGGAGGTCAGTCCTGGCGATCCCTCTAAGAGGTCTTTCCTGGGCAAAGTGAAGGCCTTTGAGCAGATGGATCATTTGGCCCGGACACAGAAAGTCCTGGAGATCCAACAGGCTCAGAATGCCAGGGTGAGTATTCACCAGCTTTAGGCTCCTAGACAGTATGTCCCTTGTACACTTCAGCCAGTAACTTCATTCCAAAAACCTGCCCTACATTTCATTTTAATTGGTCAATTTTTTTTTTTACCTAAATAAAAAGAGCATCACTTTTTTTTACAATCTATGTGAAAGAGCCAATAGGAATAGATTTAATTTTTCAGTCATTGTCTAATTAATTTTTTTTATTATCAATTATGCATTTTATTTTGCATTTATTTTGTATTTTTGGCTAGTCTGTAAAGATGCTTTGGAACAGTTTTAAAGATATATATATATATTGGTAATTGATAATACTGATAATTTTTTTATTTTATTTTATTTTTTTTACGTACTGTATGTTATACAACAGTATATTGAATGCTATACACATAAACTGAATGAAATTATGAAATTGTATTGCATTTTTATGTGGTTTTATTAACAAAGTTCGGGAGAAGCACGATCAGATAATCATCCAATTTGGCACAGGTACATCTCGTTTAGCTAATCATCTTAAATAGCACGCAAGCGTATATATCCAGTCTTCCTACCTCCTGTCCCACGACAGTTTTTCGGCAACCCTCCTCCACCCCAACTCCTCACTTCTAATCTATTTATCCCAAATTAGGGATAGGGGGAGTTATTTGGGTTCGGGCTATGCTCCGGGCCCGGACCCCTCCCCCAGGACAGCACGCCAAAATATGCCTACTATTTGCCTTCAGATTAGATGTAAGGGTGAACTCGTGAAATGGAAGATTTTGAGTTTTCGTGCCTTATCGATGTGTGTTAACTGTGCAATAATCTATATGCTAGGTAGCTTGACAAACACAACTTAAAATTAATATATAGTTAGAGAGAGAAACAATAAAAATTCTATATTAAACAAAATTATATATTCAAATTTACATCCTTTCTCTTCTGGAAAAAACATCAGAAATATTGATGATTCATTTTGCATATAGAAATGTTTTCCAAAAAAAAATGCACTCTTCAAAATGTCTTCAAATAGTAATAATAATTTCATGCAGCAAATTGTTGTTCTTACTAATTTTCTGCCAAAGTATTCATATAATATTCTGATGTGAATTATTATTTTTTTTTTTCAGTTGGAGATTGCTCAGAAACATCCAGACATCTATGCCGTCCCTATGAAGTCTCAGAAACTGGATCACAGCAGACCTCAACCTATTGGGTAAGAGTCTGGAGCAATGTTGTTTATCGTCGGTGGTGTAGCAATGTATGAAGCACTGCTCGCACAGAAGTTACTTTCAAACCACACAGCTTCTTTTGTTGGTTAATGTGGCAAATTGGCATGACCAACTCCAAATTGTTGTGAAATCTTACACCCTCACGTAAAATTCCCAATTGCATGGATTCCAAACAGAATTCCCCTGAAAAATATTGCTGAATAAATGTGACCTGTACCTTAAAGGTTAAGTTTCCCAAAAATGAAAAATGTATCACCAACAAATGTAACTCCTCCTCAAGGTGTTCCAAACCTGTATGAATTTATTCTCTCTGCTTTACATACGAGAAGATATTTTGAAAAACTTTGCTTACCAAACGGTTGTTGGTTGCCATTTGACTTGTATAGTATGCAAAAGAATATGGAAGTCAATGGCTACTAACAACTCAGTGGGCAAGTAAATGACAGAATTTTCATTTTTGCTTCCTGTCCCTTCAAGTGTGAAAAAGTGCACTGACTTATCTTTCACTCATCTCATTGCATTTGCTTTGTGTGCAGCTCAAGTGCGCGACCAGAGCCCCAGACGCCTCCTTGCAGGCTGCCATACACAGAGAGCCGCCCGCTTGGCCTCGGCCAGGAGCCCGGAGAGGAATTTCAACATCAGCTGGCAGAGCAGACCAAGCGTGGCTATTACACCAACCCACAAAAATATCAGGACACTGAGCTGTAGAGTTGCTCTGCTTCGGCTCACCGCACAGCTTCACCATTCCACCGGGACGCCACCCTGCACCAAAACTGCTGCTGACTTGAAAGTCCCATTTCCTTTTAAGTTTCCCACGCATATATTTGTCTTTTTCACTTCAAAGAAATTCAGTTTTCCGTCCATGAGGACAGATTCTTATTGTTTTTATATATATTATCTATATATATTTGCATTAGTTTGGTTTCCCTCCGTGTGATCCGAGAACCATGTTTTCTTGCCTATGCAATTTTTTAAGTTTCTGCCACGCAACAGAAACGTCTCGCCACGAGTCTCTCTCCCTCTCTTCGCTCCATGAAAACCTTAAACCTGTCGTGTGCTACAGACACGCTTTTTGTTACTTTCTTTTTATAAGCCTGATGAAGCAAAACTGTTTTAAAACGTCACTCTCTTTAAGGTTTATACTGTCTTTGCATTCCTTCATTTCTGATCATGTGTGTATACGATGTTAGACAATACACTGGATTTTGTTACAACATTTTGAAGTGCCTTTTACTTTACGAATAACATTGGAGGTTTGTGGACTTGACAATCCAGCCCTCTGGACAATATTTTTGCTGCTTAGAGCTCCAAGGAAAAACAGGGAAAAGTTAACACCAAAACCCTTAACACCATCCGCCCGTGTCCTCAGTGTAGCGACAGCAACGACAGACGAGTTTCTAAATGGACGCTTCATGAGTCAGGTAGATGCTGGTTGGTTTGAGTGATTGAAATTGCTGTTGTCACGGTTTTTCTTATTTCAACCCTACTGCAATATGTTTTGAACACGCTTGATTGTACGTTGGTCCATTTTACCTCCACACACTGATTCAAAGTGCTTCTAAAACTCGTGGATTATATTTTGATGGCTTGAGAAAATATTCCCTGGACATTTACGTTCAGGTCTACTGTGGAATCTCACTCTACTACACCAAATAAAATACTATATTGACATTCTTGACATAGTTGTATTAATTCGATAGGAAGTGTCTTGGAATCCATTATCGAATGTTAGTCCAAACAAGGTATTTTGGAGAACGTTGGGAACCAAACAACATTTGAACCCACTGACATAAAACAAAATATCTTTTATGTTTCACAGAAGAAAGTCATATACTGTAGGTTTGGAACAACATGCAGGGAAGTAACTATCCTTGTAAACATCCCAAAAACAGAAAGTGATGACAAGCAAAAAATTACTAGCGTCAGTATCACAATTTAGCTTGACTTGTTTATTACTGTAGATACAAAATGGAGATTGTATCTACTGAGATTTCCCATCTGTGTGGTATAAGTAATGGAAATTGATTCTGTCGTGAAACGCAGTGGTTGCATCGGGTCCAGTGAGTCGGCTCTTGTCCACCGCCGTGTTGAAGCCGTTATCCTTGTACATGCCACTTCTCAGAAGATGCTCAGAAAACTTCCGACGACTTCCGCTGAAGCTCGTCTGAAAAATGTGTGTGTAAATACTATTGTCTGAACAGTCTTAATGATAGGGCAATGTGTGCTGCATACTCACCGGCATTTCATGAACTGTTGGTTTTTTGCTTCCATATGTTTGATTTGTTGTTTGGTATAAAGGGTTGCTCATTTTTTGCCTGGAAAGCATAATGAGGCTTATTATCATTACGTCTTTATCATATTTATATTTCTTAATGATGATATATACACATACAAACACACTTGCGCACACACAAACACATATAGACGGTTTCAACGGCATCAACATAAACAAACGTTAATGCGCGTGAGCGCTTTTGTGGACCTAACTTAACTTCCGGTAGACACCAAATAGAATCAATAACAACAGCCAAGTCCCTCTAGAGTAGATATTTTTTGATAACAAACAAAATGTGTTTTCTGTGTGGATCAGGCGGACTTAATGAAAATGCTAATTCATTCTTTGCCAGCAGGAGAGGTTTTAAAGCATAGACATAAAGTGCGAGAAATAGAGGTTTCCCCAGTAACAGCTGTAAACAAAGCAGAGCTGGTATGCTCACACGCTGCTTTATCACGCATATAACATCTTCTTTCAGAAATACAGCGATATAAAAACACCCGTGCCTCGTTTTGATATTTAAACATAAATGTAAGGAATTATTATTATTAAACGTGCAGTACGTTACGTAACGTTACTCATGTTTATTTAACGAAGCCTTTTTGAAAATCGATCAGTTTTAAAATTGTGGCGAGTCTCCAAAAATAAATAAATGTATGGGAAACACATCCCGCAGCACAGCCACCTGAGCCCAACTTCAGTCTACTCATCACCTTGGCTTTAACTGCGTTTGTAGATGGCACCGCAGTCAGACCGATATACACAACACAGACCGGAAGTTAACTTAGGTCCAGGCGCGTGCGCCCGATGAAACCGTCTATAGGGTATATATATATGTGAGTGTGCATGCATACGCATACAATATATATATATATATATATATATATATATATATATATATATATATATATATATATATATATATATATATATATATATATATATATATATATATATATATATATATATGTATGTATGTATGTGTGTGTGTGTGTGTGTGTGGCTGTAGCTCAACTGCAAGCTAGCGCAAGGTTGGGGGTTCGATTCCCCGGGAACACGTGATAGGTAAAAATTTATAGCCTGAATGGACTGTGAGTCGCTTTGGAAAAAAGCGTCTGCTAAATGCATACATTTAATTTAATTTAAATTTAATTTTAATTTTAATTTATATATATATATATATATATATATATATATATATATATATATATATATATATATATATATATATATATATATATATATATATATATATATATATATATATAGGTCACACAAGATGCACTGCGGCTGAACGACTCTTCTCACCTGTATCCTCTGAAACCCTCCGGATTATTAAAGCGAGCTGGCAAGTTTTTATCCACTTTATACACATCGCTCGTCTTTATTTCAGTTGTATTAGACAATGGTTCAGGCTCCATTCTTGTTCCTTCATCTGCGGAGTGATCGTCCATGTTTTCCCTTGGATTCAAACCCTCAGTGAATCCTCGAATATTTGGCCATTCCGTACGCTTGGTTGCTATCAACATTGTAACTAAGTGACGTGTTGAGCCATGCTTTGATCTCGCCGCCATGCGGTCACGTGGTTCATGGAGCTCTCAATAGTTTCAAACTACCTCGCGCTGTTGAATGGGTTTACTCGGGACAAACAGCAGTTCCACTATATTACTTGGCAACACCTAATATGAATTGATTGTGCATTAATAACTACGCTTTACAAAATGCCACATTCGACCGCTCCAGACACGTTCGCCCCATTTAATAAAAATTAAAAAAAAAAAAAATAGAGATTGTGTGTGTGTGTGTGTGTGTAAAGTAAAGAGAAAAAATTATTCAAATGTAGACAAATGGTACAAATGGTAAAAAAATTATTTAGTTGAAAAAAAAACATTTAATCATGATTTACACTTTTATGAAGAATAAGATGAAGGAAGAAAGTTCAGCACTCTTAAGCAATAAATAATAAATAAATAAAAAAAAAATTCTAACCCGAAATAATTTTTGCTTATTAGTATGGTTGAATTGGATCATCAAAGGTCAGCAGCAAAGACATTGGTTAATTAAATGGTAGTAAATACATACAGAAAAAGGATATTTGTATTATTTGACATTTAATTATTGCAGGTTTGCATCATATTCTGAGATTGCATTTAAATGTTTTTATTGTTTTTGTGCAAGTGAGATATAAATGCACGTTCACATTTAACTACAGTAACCATCCTGTTTTCACAGCGCACTCAACTCTCAGTATGGGGACCGTCTCAGGAGAGCTGTCAGAGTAAATGGGAAAACATAGTAACTGTATTATAAAAAAAAAAAAAGTAACTTCAATATTATATTGTAAATTGTTTTATTACAAAAGCAAATAGATACCAATGCACACTGAAGTTAATATGTCTGTCAGATGTCCACAGACCCATAGAGGCAACAAAAGAACATCCGATTCAATCATTATTGCTTATTTACAGAATAAATTATTATTAGATTCATTTAGACATCATGCAGCCACGTCTACATGAACCTATAACACATTTCTTACATTTGCATTACATCAAGTAGTTTTCTTCTACACAGAAAATAATAGTAAAACCCAGATTTAGGGCCTCTTGATTTCAGTTGGAACTGATGTTTAGCTTTTTTGACTGTTTTAAATGCTGCATAGAGAAATGTCATGCTGCATACACTTTACAAACATTTTGAGTTGTCATCCAGAATTTCCACTCCTTGGATTGTATGCAGTTTACGTCATTTCAAACCTAAAATGAAAACAATACAGATTTTAGAGGGTCTCAAATGGCACAGCACAGGGAAGAAGGTGTGGACATGGTTGGCTTTTTATGCAAGTGTAAAGTGTGCATTTATGCAAGTGAGACATATTGAAATGTTTCGTCTTCATGCATTTGCTTCCAAACCTGTTTTGAGTTTCTCCACGCTGATAAACAAACTGCCACAGTGCATTATTACTCACGGTACGAGTTTGAGTCTGGCCTAGCGCGTACCAAAAGTAATAATGGACTGTGAAGCAGTTAAAAAGGGCTCCTTTCTTCTCATCAAGGCACAACTTTGTCAAATTAAATGGCGTATATGGTTTTAAAACATGCAGAATGTAAACATATTTAAGATTTGCTACAAATTTCTGTACTTTACCTTTCGCAGACTAAAATTACATCTTAGTCTTCACTTTTCTCTATTAGTGATCCTCCGAGGTTCCTGAATAATTCTGAGAAGTTAAGACCATCCATTGCTGCAGTGATGGTGTAGAAAAACATGATGTAATGCTTCAAACAATGCAGTATTGTTAGACTAATTAAAAAGAGGCTTCTCTATCAGAAATGACATTGTTAAGAATAATGCTGAACAGTTCCAGTTTAACAAGGCCTTATAATGGTTATAAACATGCAGTATGCAAACCATTCTTTATAAATATAAATACATGCAGGAAACAAATCATTTAAAAATGCAACGCCCTGATTAATATAACTATTTGCCAACAGGGGGCACAATTTTATATAGCGTGACTGTGATACAAACGAATTAGTCTACAAAATTAGTTTTCTACAATGTTCAAACTAATGTTTTAGTATGTAAAACAGTTCTGAATGCTCTATAATTATTGTACAATACTTTTTCTGCAAAAAAACTTTTCTAATAAAAAGGGAAAAGTCTCTCACAGAATCCATAGAATTTTATACTGCTAACAAGACATCTTGATTGTGCATTAGGACAACTTTGGGAGCAACGCCAACGTCTGACTGAAACATACTGCAATACTTATCATTGCAGTGTTCGTATACATATTTAATATTACTGTAATTAACTAAAATATTAACAATAACTTTCCGTAATTGAAGTAACTCCAAAAAGCAGTGACATATTGTTTATTATTGTTCACAATCCCAAAGTAGCATGTCATGTAATGTGTGTCCCCAAATCCTTGGAAAAATGTTAGTTCCATAAACTCTACCTGAAAATTATGGATCTGTTTCCAAATATGTGCTGGTCCAGGTCCATAGATGATGAACGTTTGAGCTCCAGGAACTGGACTGCAGTGATGTGGTCATTGTAGCCTATACAGCTTTGTCCAGACATGTGGGAAATGAAATGCCTTTGTCCTGTTAGAGGTTCTTTTTATTTAACCTTCCTGTGGAAGAGTGGAATCAGGATGGTCAGTCCCCAAACCGGAATTCCTGTGTGTGTTTGGAACTGATAAAACAGCTGTAAAGAACAAGCTCCATCCTTCTAGAACCGCTGGAGTCTGTCAGTGAACTCTGAGAAGAATTTAGCATTCTTTTGAAGTTAAAAGTTCGGCAAACTAAAGAAAAAATTAGAATTACTGCATTATTTTATTATGAATTTTACATAGGCTTCGTGTAGTCCTGCTTGGTGTTGCTGTAATATGGCAAATTAAAAACCTGTCCTCCTAAATAAGCGTTATGCAAATTTTGAATTGGCTTTTTTTATTTTATTTTCAGTGTTCTTTTTAAATTGAGTTCAAATAATTTCTATTTAGCTTTATTTTTAAGTTTCTGTTTTAGTCATTCAAATTTTAAGGCAACAGACAACAACAAAATCAGAAGCCAGGGCGGTAACTATCCATTTAATTAAAAAAAATCACAAAACATTAACACAAAGTAAGCCATTGTAAATCAAGTAAAAACAAGAGGCCAACAGGTTTTAATTTATGCCTGAAAGTTAGCACGAGGAGGGGGAAAGAAATGCAGCATTTCCAGTGACGGAGGAAACAGGAAGCTGCTGGTGGATGAAGATAGCAGGGTCTGCTTCATCCAAACAATAAAAATCTCACCCGTTCAGGAAAAGGATCTGCGTCAGCAGTGAGTGACAGATTTTAGAAAGACCAAATGGTGCCAAATCCAAAGTGGCGGGAGAAAATCAGGGTTTTGCTTAAAGACCTCAAAAGTACAACAGTGTTTTCCTTATGTTTCATCGAAAGTAATTTCCACGTTGCTCTGGAATTGCGGTTATGAAACACTTCAGTGGGCAAGGTCAAACATTTCACAAATACAAACCCTTCCCCTTAAAAATGTAACACACTTCTTAGGCGTCCAAATATGTGGACACTTAAACTTGGCTTAAAATATCATTGCATTAGATAACAAAACATAAAACCATTTTTAATGCAAAACATTTCACTAAAGTATGTTTGTTTATTTATTTATTTAGTTTATATTAACAACACTGTTCAACATTTCAGAGAAATGTAATTTATTATAAAGCACTTAAAATTATAGTAAACCCAAAGTGCTGAAAAATCTACAAAAGAATCGAGCTAAAAAACAAACAAAACAAGAACACAATGAGACAGCAGTTAAAACACTAAAGAGCACAGATGTGACGTTAAACTTCAAAACATAATTCTGTAGTCTCAGACCTGACACAAAAAACTCAGATCCCTTTTAAGTTTCTGTTGCAACCGGGGAATGTTTAAGAGCAGATTATTTATCATGTAATATAGTAAGCTGATGAGAATGTTCTGTACGCATATACCTGCACGACCTGTATTATATTACTAAAAGGCAGAGCACACAGCTGTGTACTTTATCCCACAATGCGCTGTGCTTGACATTTACAGTGTGATTAATTAATCAGTAGTGTAAGTTGTGATTAGTCATCGTCTTCTTCTTTCAGCTTTTTAGGGGTCACCACAGTGGATCATCCATCTCCATTTTTACTCTGTCCTCTGTCTTCCTCCGTCACACCAAACATCGCATGTCCTCCATCATCACATCCATAGACCTCTTTTTTATAATCTGTGATTTATATTACTTATAAGCTAGCAAGAGTTAAGATTAAATTTGATTCTGAAATGCCAATCGTGAAATTAAACATGCAAGTAATGAAGCATATTACTGCTAGGAATATTTATAGTCCCGTAATGCACACTGTTCCACATAAGTCTTCTTCCTTTTTTTTCTTCAAATTTATTTGTATCGATATTTTCAGAATACACATTGTTTCAAAGCAGCTTTACAGATGTTTTTTAATATCTTAATATTTTCACACCCGTTTGCATTTTGTTGATACAATCAATCCGGTTGATTTTTTCCGGTTAGCATATATGTTATATGTTTCTCTGATGGTCAATCTCAATGTATATTTTTTATTTTTTTCTGTATGCCTTGGTAAAGCGCTTTGAGATGTAACTTTTAAAGGCGCTATGGAAAATAAAGTTTATTATTATTATTATTATTATTATAATCAAGCAGTTGAGGAAAGGTGCTGGTCATATAATTAGAATATCATCAAAAAGTTGATTTCACAAATTCCATTCAAAAAGTGAAACTTGTATATTATATTTATTCATTACACACAGACTGATATATTTAAAATGTTTATTTCTTTTAATTGTGATGATTATAACTGACAACTAAGGAAAATCCCAAACTCAGTATCTCAGAAAATTAGAATATTACTTAACACCAATACAAAGAAAGGATTTTTAGAAATCTTGGCCAACTAAAAAGTATAAAAATGTAAAGTATGAGCATGTACAGCACTCAATACTTAGTTGGGGCTGCTTTTTCCTGAATTTCTGCAGAAATGCAGCCTGGCGTGGAGTCAATCAGTCTGTGGCACTGCTCAGGTGTTATGAGAGCCCAGGTTGCTCTGATAGTGGCCTTCAGCTCTTCTGTATTGTTGGGTCTGGCATATCGCATCTTCCTCTTCACAATACCCCGCAGATTTTCTATGGGGTTAAGGTCAGGCGAGTTTGCTGGCCAATTAAGAACAGGAATACCATGGTCCTTAAACCAGGTACTGATAGCTTTGGCACTGTGTGCAGGGGCCAAGTCCTGTTGGAAAATGAAATCTGCATCTCTATAAAGTTGTTCAGCAGCAGGAAGCATGAAGTGCTCTAAAACTTCCTGGTATATGGCTGTGTTGACCTTAGAAAACACAGTGGACCAACACCAGCAGATGACATGGTACCACAAACCATCACTGACTGTGGAAACTTTACACTGGACCCTTAAGCAACATGGATTGTGTGCCTCTCATCTCTTCCTCCAGACTCTGGGACCATGATTTCCAAAGGAAATGCAAAATTTACTTTCATCAGAGAACATATTTTTGGACCACTCAGCAGCAGTCCAGTCCTTTTTGAAGCTAGAGGCTTCTGACTCTGTCTGTTGTTCAACAGTGGCTTAACACAAAGAATGCGATACCTGAAACCCATGTCTTGCATACGTCTGTGCGTTGTGGTTCTTAAAGGTGTCTAATGCGTTGTGATTTGCTAAATACCTCAAGCATGTGAATGAAATGTTACAAGTGCCATTTACTGTGATGCCGTGTGTCCCAGCAAGATGAGACAAAACCAATGAAACCAATTACAAACCAGAAATGTTTTGCATCCAGTGGGGACATGATTACAGATACAAGTGACAAACCACAAGCGCTACTCTACACTGCTCAAAAGTCAGTGGGAAATCCTTTAAATAAAAAAAAAACTTACAGGCTGTGAGTCAGAAGCGCCAGACTGTCTTTGCAAAGTTGGAACTGCCCCACTTTATAGAAACAGCCTTTGATCACACACCCATTGTAGGCTACTTCAGGTTCAGGAAACAGTCCTCCATAAAATGTGTCACACAGCGTCACACTGCAGGCTTGAGAACGGAATGGCCAGTGGGCTTGTGGAAACCATACGTGACCGCCCCGGGCTGGACTCCGCTTCGTCCACAATCAAAGCCGATCCGGCATGACCAGCATGGATCAGCTCTAGGCATAACGAAGCAGATATCGTCCTCTTTTGGAAGGCCAAACAAAGTAGTTTCGCTTTTACAATGAAGCACATGACATCACCTGTAGATTTCTGAAGAGCATTTTTGAAGCTCAAAGTGGGCGGAGCAGGATAATTGAAAATGGGCAAAGAGTGGGAGCTGGTTGCTGAAACCACACCCACCTAGCTCGACAGCGGTGACAGCAGCGGCAATCCACCTGTCACTCAAGTGGCTGCGCCCTTACTTTAAGGATTACTAAAATTTTAACAGATTAATTATTACATAATTCACCCCCCTCACAGTTGTCATGAAGGGTAAAATTAGCAATATAGACCAAAATCTTTTTTTGAAACAGACTGGAAGCATGTTGTTTTTCTGCTGTAAAGTTGTGTTTTAACATTGGGAGTCTGGGATTGACTCCCTTTTGCAGCCAGCCTCTAAGCGGATAGTCGACGAATTAAAGTCTCTTCCATATGAGCTTCACGAGAGAGCGGGAGGTTGTCACTTGGTTTAAACGAGACGTTTTATAGGTGTGTGGACAGGTCTTAACTTTTATACAGTATATTTTTTGGGGGATTTGAGACCTTAGTCTTCTCAACTTTACAGATCTTCTTGATGCACCAAGATCTTGTCACAGTCCATGGAGAAATGGAAAATTGAAATCGCATCATATGAGCCTTTTAAGTAATTTAACTTAAACTTTATTTCAGTTGTTTTTAGCTCAGATAGTTGTTTTTCAGATTTCAGCTTTATTTCAATTAACGAAAGATATTTGTAATAGTTTAATAATCTTTCATTAAGAACACCATCACATAAAACATTTTCGAAAAAATAAATTAAACTATTCTAAACAGGACACTAGTATTTTCTTAAAAAAAAAAAAGTACTTTTCCTCCAGAACAGCAGGGGCGCTAAGTAGATGTATATTTATCCTCAGTATGGCTGTTGTACATGTCTGGCCACTTGTCAGTGCCACTTCCTGTTACTCACCCCACCTATTTACAGTAAATGTGAACGAATCCCACAACAGACACAAAAGTGAATCTTACTTTGAGAGATCCAAATGAAGAGGGGTTTCAGGGCAGGAAATCAGTTCTTGGAGGCTGAAGGATGTGTATTGTGGAAAGGCCTTTGTGGTATTAGGGTGGGGTGGTCAAACACGGCTTTAAAAAGAAGACGCTTGTTACGCCCCGTCTAGGGCAAAGGACATAACATGAAAAAAGTAAGGAAATGCAACGGTTTCTTTTTATGTGGAAATAAATGGAACAATATTTATTGAATTTTAACAGGTCAAAAATAATACAATTGGGTATTTTACCTCAGGAGCCGACAGAGCCAAAAATAACAAACAAAATAACTAATTTATATGTACCTCTTACTGCCCTACTCCACAAAATAGAATAAAATAAAATACAATTACTTCCCCAACTCCCTAATCAAAAACAGGCAATAAAGATCAAAACAAAGAGTTGGCGTCGGACTCCCTACCTCCCAAAATAAAATAAAAACAAAAGTATAAACAGGTATCAGTTCAGGGGTTTATCTGGAATCTAAGTCATTAAACAGGCGGTGGTCGTTATCACAAATATGGCAGTTCACAAGAATCAAACAAACTCTTTCCACTTCAACAAACTCTTTCCACTTAAACAAACTCTCAACAGGCGTACCAAATATCGAAGCAAAGTCAGGCAAGACAAAGTATCGAGTGAGCACAAGGCTAATGAAGACAGTAATGTGGGAGGCTTTTATACACGTCCAGGTGTCAGCGGATCAATCAGGGCGTGGCACCAATCAGACTGCAGGAACCAATCCGGTCTTCTTCCTGGATAAAAACAAACACCTCCCACAAAGCCTAACACACATAAACAGACCAAAGGGGATGTAACACCCCCATACACAAAAATAAACATGAAAACATGTTTATACACAAGATCTTGATAGAGAATCCGCAATAACATTATCTGTGCCCTTCTTGTACTGGATGTGCAAGTTAAAATCTTGACAAATTAAAGCCCAGCGCATGAGTCTTTGATTTTTGTTACAGAACTTCTGTAAAAATACAAGAGGGTTGTGATCAGTAAAAACTTCAACAGGTTGTGAACTTGAACCAATATAAACTTCAAACTGTTGCAAAGCTAGCAAAAGCGCGAGTGCTTCTTTCTCAATTGTACTGTAGTTACATTGATGACGATTAAACTTCTTAGAAAAAAAACACAATGGGTGATCAATTCCATTTTCATCTTCTTGTAACAGTACAGCACCTGCACCAGTTCCGCTTGCATCAACCTCAAGTTTAAACGGTTTGGTGAAGTCAGGAGTGGCTAAGACAGGAGCGCTGCATAACAAATTCTTCAAAGAATCAAAAGCAATCTGACACTGAGGAGTCCACAAAAAGGGAATTGCTTTTCGGAGGTTATCAGTAAGAGGTTTCACTACATCAGAAAAATTCCTACAGAAACTTCTGTAGAATCCAGCCATGCCAAGGAAACCTCGAAGCTCCCTTTTTGTCTGCGGTATAGGAAAATTAACAATGGCGTTGACTTTGGCTTCGACTGGTCGTACAGTGCCCTGACCCACTTCCTTTCCTAAGTACCTAACAGTAGCATGACAAAATTCACATTTAGCAAGATTGAGGGTTAGATTAGCTTCTTGAAACCTAACAAACACTTCCTCCAATACCTCCAAATGACCCTTCCAGGTCTCGGAATAACACACAACATCGTCAAGATAAGCCTCACAATTTTTCACATTAGACAGTACTTTACACATCAAACGTTGAAACGTTGCTGGAGCATTTTTAAGGCCGAAAGCCAAGACCTTATACTGTAAGAAGGCATCTGGAGTAGCAAATGCTGAAATCTCAGATGCACGCTCCGTGAGTGGCACTTGCCAGTACCCCTTGAGTAAGTCCAACTTGGTTACAAACTTAGATTTCCCAATCCTGTCAATACAATCTTCTATCCGTGGAAGTGGATGGGAATCTGGTTTAGTGACCTGGTTAACCTTTCTGTAGTCTGTACAGAAGCGTGAGGTACCATCAGTTTTCGGAACCAGCAAACATGGAGAGCACCAGGGGCTAGAACTAGGCACAGCTAACCCATGCTTCACAAGGTATTCAGTTTCTCGTTTCATTATTTCACGCTTGGCAGGGTTTACACGATAAGCATTTTGCTTAATTGGGCGATGATCAGCAACATCAATATCATGCTGTAACAGATTGGTTACAGTTGGTACGCCTGAGAAAAGGAAGGAAAATTTCTCAACTAACTGTAACAACTCATCTCGAGATGACTCTGATAAATGGGATAGTTTTGAACTTAGTGTTGTAAGGGCTTCTGAGTTTTGTAAACGAGCACCGGATAAGGCCGCACTGCCCAAACTAAGGCCATCAATACTAGGAGAATCAGCAGATGAAACTACTCCCACAGGAACAGCGACAGTGGGAGAAATTATCCGAGCATTTCTAGAATTTTCAGAGTTTGAACGTGAAACATACAATTTCAACATGTTTACGTGACAAACACGAGACTTTCGGTGTCTCTCAGGGGTCCGTACAACATAGTCTGTATCACTTAATTTCTTTTCGATTTCATATGGGCCTGCAAACTTTGCTTGCAATGAGGAACCCGGTATAGGTAACAACACAAGCACTTTATCACCAACCTCAAAGGAGCGTTTGACAGACTTTTTGTCATATTTATCCTTCATTCGAGACTGTGATGAGGTTAAAGACTGACGAGCAAGCCTCCATGCAGAATGTAGACGTTCGTGAAATGAACTGACATAATCTAACACATTGGAGGAAGGTTCTGATGAGTGGGTTTCAGAGAGGAGATGCTCTTGAAGCAACTTTAATGGTCCACGCAGTGAGTGCCCGAAGACTAACTCAGCTGGGCTAAATCCCAACGACTCTTGCACCGTGTTACGAACAGCAAACAGCAAAAGTGGTACCTCCTCATCCCAATCTTTCTCATGTTGTAAACAATAAGTACGAATCATAGTTTTTAGAGTCTGGTGAAACCGTTCGATGACACCTTGGGACTGAGGATGATAGGCACTTGACACAGCGTGGGTAACATTCAGTTCTTTCATTACCTTACGAAACAGGCGCGAGGTGAAATTTGTTCCTTGATCAGATTGTATAATTTTTGGTAGACCAAAAGTAGTGCAAAATTTCACCAGGGCCTTCACAATGTTGGGGGTCTTTAACGAACGCAGTGGGATGGCTTCAGGGAATCTAGTAGCGGAACACATCATAGTCAACAAATACACATGTCCAGACTTAGTCTTAGGCAGAGGTCCTACACAATCTATCACAAGCTTTTCGAATGGTTCACTTAGCACTGGGACTGGCCTTAAAGGTGCAGGAGAAATAACCTGATTAGGCTTTCCTGCAACTTGGCAGTAATGACACGAACGGCAATATTGGGACACAGAGGATTTCATTCCTGGCCAATAAAAATGTTTCAAGAGGTTATGATAGGTCTTCCTAACTCCTAGATGTCCAGAAAGATCATGGTCATGGGCTAGCTTCAGTACGTACCCGCGATAGGATTGTGGAACGACTACTTGAAATACGGTGCTCCACTCATGCTTCACTTTCTCAGGGCTCCACTTTCGCATGAGTACGCCGTCCTCTAGAAAATAGGCAATTGCATGTTTAAGTAATTCAGTCTTATCTACCACAGAAGAACTGCTCGATAACAGGGTTTTATCCGCTTTCTGGGCACTGATTAGCTGTTGCTTGCCAAAAGGAAAATCAAAATTAAGCCCAACAATCACATCTGAGGAAACATCATTTTCATCATTGGCTTTCATATCTGACCCCTCTAAACACATAAAAGAGTTGGAAAGATCAACCTCATTTTCAAATTTTCGGGCTTGTGCCCGAGTAACAACACAAGACTGAAATACACTGGGAAATTCCTGCACTAACACATCATCTTCCCCTGATACACACGGTATATCTGTAACCTCTGGTAGAGCATTAACTCTACTTCCAGCAAGATCATTTCCAAGAATGAGAGAAATCCCTTTCACTGGCAACTGAGAACGTACAGCGACCTTAACTTCACCAGTCACAATGCCAGAACGCAAGTAAATGGTATGTAAAGGAACTCTCAGTACTCCCAGTTCAATTCCCTGAACCAACACATCCGATCCACAACTAGACTGAGGTGAGAATGATAGCGTACTTGCTAAAATAAACGACTGCGCAGCCCCCGTATCTCTTAAAATCCGTACAGGTGTGAACTCTGAATCAGAGTTAGACAAAGCAACTGCTCCATCACATACAAATGGTTCAAATGTCGGGTCAACAGAATTTAAGGAGTCAGAAGACGGTACATGAATGAAAGCTACACTCTTAGATATGTTGTGAGTCTTCCGCAGATTTTTCCGCTGCAGTACTGGACAAGCAGCGATCAAATGACCCTTTTCATGACAGTAGAAACATTCTCTAGCTACCGAAGAGGTATCGAGCGATGAATCATCCTTTTGAGAAACTACCGAATGCTTAGAATCGTGAGTACGATCTATTGAGGTGCGTTGCGAAGATCGCGATGATGAAAAAATTACTTTATGAGTAAGCACAAACTCATCCGCAAAGATAGCAGCATCAGCAAGAGATGAAACTTTCTGTTCGTTCAAATAGACCACAATTTTTTCAGATATACAGTTTTTAAACTCCTCAACCAAAATCAACTCTTTCAACTGTTCAAAGGTCGTAATTTTACTCGCTGCACACCATTTCTCAAATAAAGTGGTCTTTTCACGAGCGAACTCAACAAATGTTTGGCTGGGGTTTTTTACATGTCTTCTAAATTTCTGACGGTAAGCCTCCGGAACTAACTCATACGCACGTAACACTGCCGCTTTAATCGCATCATATTCCAAACTTTGCTCTAATGTTAGAGCAGAGCACACTCCCTGTGCTTTTCCCACCAATTTGCACTGTAAAAGCAAAGGCCAAATATTTCTAGGCCACTGCAATGTGGTCGCGATTCGTTCAAAAACAGTGAAGTATGTGTCTACTTCACTCTCTCTGAACAACGGAACAAGCGAAATTTGTCTACTAATATCAAATTCAGGAGAACTTACCGGCGCAGTTCGCGACGCTGAAGGTAGAGGAGATGATGCACCAGATGAGGCACTTACTGATCCTGGAATAACCTTTTCCTTTGTCTCCGGAGAAGGGCGCTGAAATCTGGTCTTTAACTCGACCTCCAGCTCTTTCAGTCGGACATCACGCCGCGTCTCAAGCTCAAGTGCCTGGACATTTAGCAGCTGACTCTGATACTGTTGCCGACTAATTTCCAGGTCTAATTCTTTTAAACGGATTTCCAATTGTTTCTCACCCGGTGAAGGGGCAATGGGATCTATGCCATCGACTTCGCCAGATTTGAGTTCCGCCTCCGCAGCACCCAAACAAGTTCTAGGTTAAAAGCAACACCCGGAGCCACACCCTCTTCCGGTAAGACCTTTTGTTTTATAAGCTCCATGCGCAACATCTCCTTTATCTCCTTTTTAAGTGCATGACGAGATACGCGAATATTAAAGAAATCTGCAAGCACTAATAAATCGTCTTTACGGCACTTATCAAACTGTTCATGTGTGGGATCGATCGTAAATTTTTCCAATTCAAATTTTGACGTCATCACGCCCCCTACGTTTCCTCCCACACAAAGTAAAAATCCCAGGCAAACAACAAGTTGAATAATACTTAAATCGACCAGTTTTACTGATGAAAAACAAGTTTGTAATTTCGTCTTAGGAAAAGAAGAGAAAAAAAAAAAAGAATCGGACGAGCCCCCAATTTCATGTTACGCCCCGTCTAGGGCAAAGGACATAACATGAAAAAAGTAAGGAAATGCAACGGTTTCTTTTTATGTGGAAATAAATGGAACAATATTTATTGAATTTTAACAGGTCAAAAATAATACAATTGGGTATTTTACCTCAGGAGCCGACAGAGCCAAAAATAACAAACAAAATAACTAATTTATATGTACCTCTTACTGCCCTACTCCACAAAATAGAATAAAATAAAATACAATTACTTCCCCAACTCCCTAATCAAAAACAGGCAATAAAGATCAAAACAAAGAGTTGGCGTCGGACTCCCTACCTCCCAAAATAAAATAAAAACAAAAGTATAAACAGGTATCAGTTCAGGGGTTTATCTGGAATCTAAGTCATTAAACAGGCGGTGGTCGTTATCACAAATATGGCAGTTCACAAGAATCAAACAAACTCTTTCCACTTCAACAAACTCTTTCCACTTAAACAAACTCTCAACAGGCGTACCAAATATCGAAGCAAAGTCAGGCAAGACAAAGTATCGAGTGAGCACAAGGCTAATGAAGACAGTAATGTGGGAGGCTTTTATACACGTCCAGGTGTCAGCGGATCAATCAGGGCGTGGCACCAATCAGACTGCAGGAACCAATCCGGTCTTCTTCCTGGATAAAAACAAACACCTCCCACAAAGCCTAACACACATAAACAGACCAAAGGGGATGTAACAACGCTATTCAAACTCAATGAACTTGTTTTGAATTCCTCGCCTCCTGAATGGCAAAGCATTCCATCCCTTGGAAATAGAGAGAAGAACAAACAGCGGAAGTGATGCAAGAAATTCTGTTCTTTATCTGGCATTCCCAGCCCTCACCTGCTGAACCAATCACACCCCCCCTTCCCTCCAGAAGCCTCCTAAACTTTGATCTTTACACCGCTGGGTACATTTTTAGGAGCGAGAGGAAGCCATTCATCTGAAACTCTGGGTTCCTGTTAGAGCGGTCAGGGAAAACATGGCTTCGCAATCCACGTTCCCACACCGGACGATCGAGGATATGACCTGTTACACGGTGTACGAGAGTTTCTCTAAAGAGTTCTGAGAAGAGCCTGAGATCTCCTGAGATTTGATGTAATGGTGCAACCAATCCAGTCACATTAATAGTCATTATATTACACAGGCGACTGATACTTTTTACACTCACTTTAAGTTGTTCTTCACATCTTCATTTCCCATCCATTTATTTAAACTTTGCATTGGTTTAATAAACTCCCCACATAACAGATCTTTAAAAAACCTCTACAGTCTCGTTGTCTCACAAGATCTCAATCTATATATTTGTTCTTACTCATTCTGTGGAACATACTGTGGCATTATTCAGTACTTAAAATTAGTAAATGCACCTAGACTTCAGAAAAATGAGAACTTGCAGATGTCAGGATGCTAAAAGACATTGGAAAGTGTTTTTTTTTTTTTTTTTTAAATAATGCACTGTAGGTCAAACACACTTCACTGGGATCTGAGGCCCACTTGTGGTCACATTTACAAACAGCGGTTTTCAACTGGTGGGTCATCACCTGAAAATAAGTGTCTGGTCTATTTGCACAATTGAAGACAGCAGGCTAAAAATTATGCTTATACTAGAGTTATTTATTTATTTGATAAGATTATAATATTTATTGATATTTGAAATGGCTTTTATTTTTATATTTTAAGTTTTAGTTTGAATTTGAGTAATTTTAAGTGCTTTTTCTCATTTTAATTTTAAACTTTAAACATATATATATATATATATATATATATATATATATATATATATATATATATATATATATATATATATATATACACATACATACACACACACACACACACACACTTAATTAATATTGTTTAATTTTTAGTTAGAGTAATATTAGTACTTCAAGTTATACCAGTAAGTTGCAAAGGCAACATTTATTATTTATTTATAATTAGTTTTGGTGATGTAAAATTTTTTTGTTTTTCCAACTAATATTTATTTAAGTACCAAAAAGAATGTTTAATATTTTCAGGTAACAATAACAATAGCCTACCTGCTAATTCAAGCAATAAAATGCATATAATCTAGTTAAGGTGGCAAAATAAAAGGCGAAAACATTCCTCTTGTGTTTTAAAGTTAACTATGATATACACAGTAACAGCAGATGTTAAATTAGGGACATAAACAGGTTGAGTGACATGCACTAATTTAAGCAAGGCTACATTAATTACAGGTTCAGTTGCACTGACTTTATATGCTTTGTGTTCAAATATTGCCAACATTCATGGTGTTTTTAAGATTTAATATAGATTTTGTTGTATTAATATTATTAATACATGTACATTAATTGATTTTAGGGATATTGTTTACTTACAATGAACTATTTTGCTACTGGATTGCCTTTTTTTGTTGATAATTTCAACCCAGGGTCAGTAAATACAACTAGCTGATCTAGATAATGTTGCATAGTCAGCAATGCAGTTAGACGATAAACAGGACAAATACACACATTCTTAAATGACCTTTAATTTGTTAAACTTCTACATAAAAACTGCCCCATTTGACAGACATACAATGTCGACTTTTACAATATGAATGATCTGATAACTAAAATAAAACTCAACTCAGTGTCTACTATACTGGTTAGCATTTGCAAAAAGTCACAAGCCTCTCACACTTGATTTGGCAGTTTTATGTTCATGAGGTCTTCAAAGGAAGGGATCCAGCAAGTTCAAAAGCACAATATACAGAAAAACAGCCATTTCAGCTCTGCAGTAGTGTTTCTTCATGAATGGATGCGACAGTATTTGTCATGTTCAGAACCTATTATTGAAGAGCAGCTCAAAACTATGCTGAATGAGGTAAATACTTGTGTTTAACATCAAAAATGAAATCAGAATGATACTGACAGGGTCCAAAATTAACAAATGACAGAAATAACCAGCTGTAAATATTTCTTATGCACTAACAAACTCTATTTTGTGATATTTTTTATTCAACATACATGACAGTTTAATTAGGTAAGATGTTCTTCCCTACTGTATTTTATATTGGTAGAAAGTGCAGGTAAAAACTAAAACAGTATTTTGGTGCAAGAAATAGAAGACATACAGTTCCAGAAGAAAATAAAAATCTTGTTAATAGTGTTCAATATATATTCAAGCATTTTGTCTTTGAATGACAAATAAATCACTTAAAGCCAGCAGGTTTTATAGACCTAACCCATTTATTGTCACATTTCTTAATAGTTACAAGCCAGCTGGCAAGTTACATTTCATTTTACTCAACAAAGCCATTTTTCTTTTTACTTGGTGACTGTTAATCTTGGACCCTGGATTGCAATCATTCAGAGAGATTTAACCAAAGAATCTAAAACAATGTAAAAGAATTGAAAAGAATAACTTAGGGGGATGTGTAGACGCAAGACCATGCATATATTTTCCAAAAGAAATAAAACACTCAAGAAGATAAAAGTAGAGAAGAAAAAACAGGCACAAACACAATTGAAAAAGCTTAAGTTCAACCATCAGAATCCGAAGGCTTGAACTTTATGGAGAATTGGACCCCTTAAGACTGGCACATACACAGAGACAGGGCAAGCATGCATGCGTCCAAACACAGCACTAGCTGAGGACCACCATCAACATCTATTGCACCACTACAGCTACACCATACACAGCCACATCCACCGCGCTGAGAGAGAGAGAGAGAGAGAGAGAGAGAGAGAGAGAGGCTGAAGCCTACATGCTAATTAAGTTGCATTTATTAATAGAGGACGTCTGGGATTTCATCAGCTGATTCTGATGGAGTCCGATTCTATGAGTATGCAACAGATGGTTGCAGCCCTCTAATCTGATTGGCTGAGAGACATTCAAAAATAAAATAGCAGTGAGACTCAAGAGTTTTTCATGTTTGTCTGTTTGCAGGCTTTCAGCAGGGCCACAACCGCCATAGGCAAGTTTTCCTGGCCAATAATTAGAAACGGCCAATATATGATATTGACGCTGCTCTGTTTGTTGTTAGCATGACAAAAGCCTTCAAATGTAAATGTTTAGGCCGGTCTACCATAGCAGTCTAACAGCGCTCATCGATGTCAAAATGAGTGAGCTGGCCAATTAAATCAAAGAAAACGGGCTTTACTGCTCACAATATACCAGCACAATGTTTTAGTTTTATTTATTTTATTTCACAACTGTTTGCAATATTTCTAGCTCCACGATAAATATCAGCTATTAACCAAGTAATCAACTAACCTAAATCAATTATTTATCTAGTCAATTGGCAAAAAGCTAAAATTCATAACAAAGGTCTACCAGAATATGCAATGAGACATTTAGTCTCAACTAGCATATACGTATTTTCCGGACTATAAGTCGCACTTTTTTTCATAGTTTGGCTGGTCCTGCGACTTATTTATCAAAATTAATTTGACATGAACCAAGAGAAATGAACTAAGAGACATGAACCAGGAGAAAACATTACTGTCTACAGCAGCGAGAGGGCGCTCTATGCTGCTCAGTGCTCCTATAGTCTACACTGAAGACATAGAGAGCGCCCTCTCGCGGCTGGAGACGGTACTGTTTTCTCTTGGTTCTTGGTTCTAAATAAATGTGACTTATAGTCCAGTGTGACTTATATGTTTTTTTCCTCATCATGATGTATTTTTGGACTGATGCGACTTTTACTCAGGTGCGACTTATTGTCCGAAAAATACGGTAGGTGAAACAATAATATACTGTAAATCAAAGACAGTCTTATCCAAATTAGGCTATGTAAAAACATGGGAAGTTTGCTCTGGAAATTTTACTGTGGTTGTATGGAAAAAAACTCCATGTGTGTTTAAATGAATCTGTCAAATACTAATTTACTTGACTAACTCCGGTAAAACCAGCCTGACACAACAGGACAGACACAGAAAAACAGCTCAAGAGAAAAAAGCAGAGGAGAAAGAGAAAATCTGCCTGAGAGCGCCGAGGGGAAAAGCGAGAGTTTGAGACAGCGAGAGTGAGAGAAACAGAAGAGGAGGTGAGAAAGAGAGCGAGAGGAAGAAGGGAGTAGCTGTGCACACATCGCAGGAAGAAAGTGTGAATGAGTGAGTGAGGTGACACTTCTTTCTTCTCTGGGAGGAAAGAGTAAGAGAACCAGAAAAGATGCTTACCGCTTCACCAGCCATAGAGAACTATTCATCTACAACAGCACCTCACACAAAATGTAGGGGATGATTATGCATTCATCATCATATTAATAATAATCGCTAGATTTGCATTTCCTGATGGAATTATCAGTGCTTGCAAGACAGCAAAAGTGTTAAGGCAAAATTATAGCTTGAAAGGAAAGAATTCAGTATGCAAATATTACAACGACTGTCTGTTATTATAAGTTTAAAGATCTTAAGTTTGAGGTTTGTAAGTTTTGTATTGTAGGAAAAAAAAAAAAAAAGAGCCTTATATGCTCTCTAAAAGGCTGCACAGTATGATGAAAAAAAAACTGTAATATCGTGAAATATTATTTGTATTTTTTTTGTAGATTTGTATAAAATGTTATTTATTAATTTGATGGCAAAGCTGAATTGTCATTCCTCCAGTCTTCAGTGTCTCATGATCCTTCAGAAATCATCCTAATATACTGATTTCCTGCTTAAGAAAACATTTTTTATTATTAATGTTGGAAACCATGGTACTTTTTTTCAAGATTCTTGAACTCCAAATTTTGTGTTTACTGTCCCTTTTTTGATCAATTTGAAGCATTGCTTTAATGCTCGCTGTGTAAAGTATTCTTTTTATTTATTTATTCAATCTTACTGATCCCAAACTTTTGAAAAGTAGTGTACCTAAGGGCAAAAAGACAAACCTTTTAATATGTCCATCCCTGACTTTAATAGGAGACACATAATCATAGGAAAGAAAACTGTATTCATCAGTCCATTAAAAAAAATAAAAATCGTAATCTTAAATTTCCACGAACTAACCATTAACTTCAGAAAATTGGGCAGAAGATTAAAATACACTGCCGCCTTGCAAACACTGAATTAATAACTTTAAAAACAACGCTAGTATATATTGTATAAAATGAGTCCCATATATCCCCCACATTTTTATAGTTTTCACATAACTGAACATTCTGCACTGACAAATATTCATCAAGTCTAATGTCTTCATGAGAAACTCCTCTTGGCTCTGAAGCAAGCCAGGCAATAACAAGACATGAACGCGGCACTTACTCTGTGCCTCAGCGAACAAACCTAAAGGCTCGGCTCTGATGGCAAGCAGCTACGGCACAAGGCTAAATACTCTAGGTCCATACGAGAAGCAAGATTTGCAAATAATCAGCACGCTAGTCATGAAAAAGAGCAGTTTGCGTTCTTATGGCCGACGAGAGGGTTCAGTGAAAGTGGTTGCGTTAAAAATGGAATATCCTTTCAGTTAGTCCCCCATTTGCCAGCTCTCTGACTACAGTTACAAGAGGAGGACGTTTCACGCAAGGACGCTTGCCCTGCCACTCCTGTGCCAGCCAAACACTTTTAGGGATCTGCAAAGAAAGGAACAGAAACAAAAAGCAAAAAAAAAAAAGAAACAAACAAAACAAAAAAAAAACAAAATCACACAAGACATGTTAGAACAAGAACTCCTGTACAATCGTTGATTCACAGACAGCAATGGGTTAAAAACATTCAATAAACCTCGGAAGCTCGACTTCAGAGTGCAACCCCACCATGAAGTGTGAATTAAAGACAGGAACAGTATAAAACCATACAAACTGCGACACTTATCAAGCCTATTTAACAGGTGCTGATAAAGCTATGGACAAATTAATTATTAAAGCATTTTATTAAGCAGCAATTAATAGCCTTTCTGGTTTTATAGCATGCACATAGAGCGGTTTTCCTCACACACGGCGATGACCTTCTGGAAAAATGTCTATTTAACTTCATGTTAACTGTTAGTTTTCCATGCTGGTCGGTGTACGAATAACATGCATCTTTTCAATTATTGCTTCAACGCTCACAACACCGAAAGGCATCGCGTTAACTATGGGTCCATGAGTATATATCTTTTTTTTTTTTTGTGTACAGCAGTAAATGCAAAGCTAGCAAAAGTCTCACGGATGCATGCATTAATTACTTAAGCTCTTCACATTTAGCGATATGCTTTTAAATGGAATGTGATTTGCCATTGGAGAAAGAAAGAAATCCCGTACATTCCGGATTTTTTTGAGGTACAAGGATGTACACCAAAGTAAACACCTGAGAAAATATTATATTCCATCTCTCAAGGCAGATATTTTTGACGTCTTAGAAAATTATTCTAATTAAAAACACAGTTTGACTATAGTTAAAATGCAGGATTGCTACTTATTCTGTAGTTTGAAGGTCAAAAATATCAGTAAATAATTATCTTTATTGCCAGAAGGATTCAGAAAATTTGCTTTTGACATTTTCTAATAATTTAAATCCTACTTAAAGTATCTGATTGCTTGGAGATCATTAAAAATATGAACAAGTACATGAGTATCTACATATCTTGGTTATAGCTTTAAATGCTAAATATGAAAATGATATGTTGGTAAAGCAGCCATTTCCATCAGGTATGTCAAAATTACACAGCAGCTGTGTCTTTATTGCCTAATATCACTAATCTTATGGCTCTGCGGTCTGCTCCTCTGTTCAATAAGAACACTTTCACGATGTTTTACTGTATGTACAGTTAAACAGCATTCAGTTATGGTGCTTTCCGGGGGATTATATGTATGTCATAGCACCTTTGGCATTCGTGTCCAAAAAGAGTTTGATGTAGGATGTGGGCACGTATCCTTCCTCGTCCTCGTTTCTGCGGACACGGGTCCATCCGTCCCCCTTATCCTCCTCGATTACGTACAGCATCTCACTCTCGGCCATGGATATGGTACCTTCGTTCTGACCTAAACACACAAAAATACACAATGTGGGTTTGATTCCAAAAAAAAATATATATATATATTAGTGGTGGGCCGTTATCGGCGTTAACGTGCTGCGTTAACGCGAGACTCTTATCGGCGATAAAAAAAATATATCGCCGTTAATCTATTCTCAAAGTTGGGTTGGGAGCTGGGTCTAAACTAAGCAAGCTATGATGACTTTCACCTTGATATTTTATATAGCTGACTGACTGAGGCCAGCCTAAAAAGATGCTCAGGACAGTTGACGGGCCACTGCTGCGCATCGTCACGAAAGCTTATCTTTCTCACGTGTTTTTAAGCCTTACCGCGATTTAAACATTAAAGCATCCAAACACAAGACACGGAAAAGCTGAACAGAGTAGCGCGTGCCGTTAGGTGCGCACGAGAGAGAGAGCCGCGTATCACGTGCGTTCATCGTCTCTTAAAGTGACCGCGCCTAATTTAGCTACTGGCTGCTGTAATGTTAATCCAAGAAAATGAAAATGAAAATCACTCACTGCTCTTGACTGAATTACTTTGTAGTTTTAACAGTCAAACCAAAAATTATTCAGAAATCAGAAACCAGATATAATTTTTGATATATATAGCAAAACTGTAATTATGTGATAAATGTTGAAGGTGTATGAATAAATTTAGGTTTGATTGTATATTTCATTTTTACGTTGAAGACTATCCAGTGCTATTACTTGGTTTCTGTACCTTGACACCTACAAACTTGAAAAAAAAACTTAAACATTGGTGTGGAACAGGCGTAAGGTTGTATGTGGAATTAGTTTACAGCTTTTTCAAGCAGTTTGTGATGCATTTTGGAAACAGGTGATGAGCTTCTTTTCTAATGCACCACCTAGCTTGATAAACCCCTTCTCAAAGACTTACTGTTTGTCAATTTTATTTGGATAACACACATATTCTGAATGCGGCAGAATTAGAATGATCCATTTTAATCTAGATTAATCTATATTAATCTAGATTAATTTTAAGATCACAGTTGTTTGTTGTTAATTACGTCAAATTTTTTAACGCATTTCACGCATTCGCAGTGTGACAAATTATTCAGTTCAGGAAAGTCTTGTCGATCTCTGAATTCTCAAGATAGTAAAAAACAGCGGCGAGCGCCGCGACGAAAACACCGAAGAAGCTTAAGGTTTTATCCCTGTTACTCTCAAATACATTCATGCCAAGCTCGATAAACAGAGATGACTTTGGTAGTTGATACGCTGGAGCTTCTTCCTGTTAAAGCGTCCTGTGTTTCACACTGCGCATGCGCAGAATGCCTACATGCAATGCAGCGAAAATTACAGCTGTTTGGAAAAGCATATGCATTTTTACTTGGTTTTACTGGCACTTGAAGCCTTCAGAACGTGAAAATATCGATCCTAAAGTATTGTGGCAGAGCAAATGAACACCTCCCAAAAACAAGAGTGCCCAGAGTGCTGCTTTTGTGATGGTGGCGCATGTTTGGGTTTCTGAGTTCATTCTTTCGAGTTTCTCTATGCATAATTTTGTAGATAGGTGGCTATATTTAACCACTGGTAACTCTTACACTATCTGTAGTTAAATGGCATGGTTTGATATAGTGCTCAGATAAATTTGATCTAAGTAAATGTTAAACTTTCGAAATTCAGAAAAAAAGAACCACATATTGATGAATCAATACATGAAAATTATTTATCTGTGTCCTGTTATTTATCTTTTGGTATGCATTTCAGAAAAAAAATGGTTAGGATTCAGGTGTAATTGCAAATAGTGATTAATCCTGATTAATCCACTGAAAATTCTGATTAATTTGATTAAAAATTTTATATTATATATATTTATATATATATATATATATATATATATATATATATATATATATATATATATTTTTTACATTTTATTATTACGTTATATCAGTCTCGTCTAGTAACCAATTTGAATTTTTTTAAATTTTGAGTACATTTAATAATTTAGCATATATTTCATGGTAAATGAAGTAAATAATAACAGCATATTTTTTTTTATAGATTTTTAGTTAAGTAATTTGTTTAGGTTTTTACTTTTGATTGTGTAGTTGAATTAATTTATTATTGCCAATTAAATTTTATATATTAATTTTTCTTTTCTTTTTCTTTTTCTTTTTTCTTTTATTCATTCCATTTTCAGTTTTATCCAGATCTTTGCCATTTATTCATTATAAAATCATTATATAACTTTAGCACCAATCAAAAGGTTAAGATACAGTTGACTAAATATATTTCTCAGATTAGTTTTGTAAAAAAAATAGAACTGAAAACCCCATTTTGGTTGATAGTAGTTAAAACTTATTGCAAAAACTGCAAATAGGCTCTGTAACTATTTTATAATCATAATTATTAACACATTTTCCTTCTGGAAGATGATCCAGCTAGTTTCTGATACCTTCAAATGGATAAAGTGCTTTGCATGTTCCAATGGTGGGTAAAGGCTCCTCCTCGTCAAATTCCTCATCAAACTCAGTGCTGCGAGATTTGAACTGCATGGTGGTCTCTGTGCTGGGGTCTTCCGTGTAGCTGCCATCCGGACTATGTGCAGAAGACATGCAATACGTAAAACAGACCAAATTACCTTTGACGTTATAGTCAGACTATACAGTTAATCTTAAAGCGTCTCATATGAGGTTGTCAAAATAAGATCAAGTATTAATAGCATTAAACGTCATGAACAGCATTAAACATCAAGTTTGTTTTTTTATTTTAGTCCACTTGTAATGCTATTTTTTTTGTCAAAAAGTTCAGAGATGCATCCATATCCATTCTGAACTGTGCTGGAAGTTAGGCTTTCGTAATTAACATAAATGATCGTTTCATTAATGTCCATTATAACAATGTCTATTATATTTATCTAATCTCATTCAGTGCATCATGCTGGGTAGCCCTGCTGTCTAGGGACTGAAGTACCTCTCTCGGCTTTGACCGTAGTTGTTTGTAAGTGGCGTGTTGCCCTGCGAGTCAAAATGACTGCTCTGTCTTCTCTGAGACTCAGATCCCTTTTCAAGCAGCTTCCTCTCCACCTCAGTCAGCCAGCCCTGAAAACACACAAACCACAGGTCTTTTCATTTATTTGTAATCGTTAATCACTCCACTGACTGAATAGTATAATTTACTTTCATTGTAAGAGTCCTGGATCTCGATATCCATATTTTAAACCCACTTTTTTTGAAGGTATCTGAGGACTGTACTTGTGAGGGCCTCACCTCAAATTTCTGTGCCTCAAGCTGCAGTTTTTCCAAGCTTTGTGTGATTTCCTCTAACCGTGGATCTATACTGTCTGGATCCCCCAAGTGAGGATTCTTAATGTAAACATCTTTCATTTTAGTCAGGGCGTCCCTGCAAAAAATTTTAAGAAGAAGAGTTAGCAAAACCAAGAAGCGTGTGCATAAGAACTGAATATGACAATGTGTTGCATCATGTCTGCTCATGTATATTACATAAAGTGCACTATCATTCTAAAGTTTGGGGATAGTATGTGTTTTTGTAAATGTTTTTTGAAAATTATCTTATCCACAGTTTCATTTATTTGATCAGAAATACAGTAAAAACAGAAATATATTGTGAAATATTGTTACAATTTGAAATAACCATTTTCTATCTTCATATATTTTCAAATGTATTTTATTCCTGTGATCAAATCTGAATCTTCAGCAGCCGATTCTCCTGCCTTCAGTAATATGTGACCCTGGACCACAAAACCAGTCTTAAGTGTCAATTTCTCTAAAAGATTTATGATTTATACAACATCTTAAAGCTGAATAAATAGGCTTTCCGTTGATGTGTGGTTTATTAGGATAGGATAGTATTTGGTTGAGATACAACTATTTGAAAATCTGGAATCTGAAGGTGCAAAAAAAAAAAAAAATCTAATTACTGAGAAAAATTACCTTTAAAGTTGTCCAAATGAATTCTCAGCAATGCATATTACTAATCAAAAATAAAATATATTTCAGATATTCAGAAAGTTCAGTAACACTTTATTTAAGGTCCAGTTCTTACTAACTTACAAGTTCTTACTTCTTATTAACTAACTATTAACTATCAACTTTAGCCTCAATAAAATGCTAATTTGCTACTAATTAATAGTAAGGTAGTTAGGTATTGGTCATGGAGAATATGTGCTTAATAAATACTAATTAACAGTCAATATGCTAGTAATATTCACGCTAATAAGCAACTAGATAAAAGTGAGAATTGGTCCATATGCTAAATTGTTACAGAAAGTTTAAAATAACAGTTTGTATATGAAATCTCAATCATAAAAATCTTGTAAAATGTTAAATGTCTTTACTGTCACTTTTGATCAATTTAAGGCATCCTTGCTGAATAAAGGTAAAAAAAAGTATTGCCCCCAAACTTTTGAGCTGTAGTACTTCTTATGAACAGTTTGTTACATAATTTAGAGGAATCTGGCTGATATTATAACCAGCACAGCAGCTATTGGATGATTTACCTCTGATCCATCTCTTTCTGGATGTCCTTGTTGATGTCATTGAGCTTAGCTTGTAGCTTCTTCCTCCTCTGCTCGGGGGGCAGATGACTGTAGTCCTCCTGACCTGTTCCCTGCAGAGAGACAGAAAGTTAATAACTAACAAAAAACTAATAGATTCCAACACTGCATAAACAAGATAAATAACAACCTAGTCTCAGACCTAGAAAACACATCCACTGACTGTCCAGCACATACTGCATTCAAAAAAGTGGAAAATTGGCAGGCTTCACGCCAAACGTTTGACTCTCATACCTAATTTGCTTATTTTTGTAACTTATGAAAGTTTTGGGGATTTTATAGCAAGTTAGACTTACCAGCTTTAGAGAAAGCTGTGAAAGTTAAGACAAGAAAAAAGTGTTAATACACACACTTATGTAGCTGTTAAGACAGATATGTTTAGGATGGTGCATGAGAATGAGACATGTTACACATCCACACATCACTTGATAACCAAACTGAGCGGATGGTGCTTTAGTCTTTGGAGTCGTCCAATCAGATCCAAACAGAAGACACAGAGGTGACGTGGCGGCTCGTGAACTTACCCCACGTTTCAGGCTCCGCAGGCAGTGAATTTTGTGTTTGGTGCCCATGAAGTCGTTGAGGCGCTGACTGAGGGGCTCCTTGGGCTGCTGCGGGGACTGGGGGCCGTTGGGGAGGCCGTCCGGGGACGGGGATGTGGGGGGAGGGGGAGGGGGCTGGCGGGGTGACGCTAACAAAGACATAAGCTACAGATGAAGGTGTGATGGAGCACATTGAGAAATGGAATGGAGGAAGACAGGAAGAGAAAGTATGAGGCGAGAGAAACTTTCAGGGGCAAAGCAAATGTTCAGAACTTCTCACGTTGCGACAAACTTGCCGCAGACTTTATTAAAGGGGATGCATGTCAGAAATATGTTCTCTTATGCAATCGTAACATTTATACATTTAAAAACTAGTGGCATAAAAAAATAAGTTAAAATACTTTTTCCTATCTCATTAATATTATCAAAATTTAAATACAATTGCACTATTAAAATGCATAAACAGATAATAAGTCTTGCTAATTATCAGAACTACAAGATTCCAATATAACAAACTGCATGAAACTATTTGTGTAAAATAAGCACTGCAAACGTTCTTTAATGGCATAAAATCTACTTGAATATGAATAGCACAAATCATTTATTCAGCTTTTCTCGGACATAAAATCATACACAACGGCATCTCGATTGGAGCCTGTCCTCCAACAAAAAACGACCATGTAGGTCGTTTGTGCAAACACCTTATTATGACCTAAATTTACGTTTTAAAGTTAAGCGCCCTCTAGCGGGTGTAAAAATAATGACAGTATCGTGTTGCGTCTGTCATCATGAAATGACGTATAACTTCATTACCAATCAAAATGCATGTTTATTTAAATACAATGTGTGGGTTTTTTACACCGATCTCACAGTAATTCGTACATATTTTACTAGGTGGCTTATTCGTTCGAATGACCACACCTAACCCCACCCCTAAACCTAAACCTCACAGAAATCATGCTAAATTATGATTTATTGAGCATACACATTTTCATGCACGTCTGTTCCCTGGGATCGAACCCATGATAGCATGATTACATATCAAGGTATAACACAATAATCTACCAACTGAGCTATACGAAATGCAAATCAGAGTGCAAATAAAAGAGTACAAAACATTAAAATGAAAACAACCTTTAGCTGATAGGGGCGCAATTGTAGTATACGCTCTGATGGGTCGTATTTCAGGGATTTGGACAAACAACCTATACGAGCGTATTGGTTGAAGGACAGGTTCCTCAATTGGCCATTAATAAGCAGCATAGTTTTCTGCTCTTTTATTTGCTTATTTAGGCTTCAGACGATGTTGACTGATGTCGCACCTTATTCCTCTTGAGTAAAGGCCACAGTTTGCTCCTGCTCCGGCGTCTGCTCTCTCCACGAGCGTTCAGGAAGCTGGATTCAGACACCGCCCTCTTCATCGACACGCTGTAGTCCTCGAACTCCACATCACCCGGCGGCTCAAAGCCCGACTTATACGATTCTACAACTTGCTTGCTGTCCTGAGATTAAAAACAGCAATAAAAAAAATGTCAGGCTTTGTGCCATAACCAAATAAGAGAGATTAGGTTGAAATCTAGCCCTACTTTTTGTAGTCATTGTTAGTTACACTTAAATCTCTTTTCTAAGTCTATTCAAATTAGTAGTAGATACATCATGTGTGTGTTTGTGTGTACATATAATTATATTAACAATATTACTATTTTCTAATTATTTATAAAAAATAAAATATTTATTAATAAAATGATGAGATCTATTTAGGTATTCAACTACTTCTAAAGTGGAAATATTAGTGTGGAAATGACGACCGTACCTTCAAACTGACATCATAATTGCAGCAATTATGTCCTACAGACTATGAGATGCACTTCCACCATAGAAATAAGACAAATCCCCTCCATATAATCCCTCTAGTGCTGTTCAGCTCAGAACAAGAGACTATTTTTAGCATTTATATGAGGCGTCCATAACCCTACTATATAAACAAATAACTTTCTGCAGGAGGATGTTTTTATGGAGGTCTGCTTCATATGGCCAGCACACTATTTCTGAAAGGACACACACACACACACACACAGACACACACACTCACACACACACACACACACACACACGCGCAGTCCAGAAGTCACAGGGAAGCTTAAGTCTTTGTTACTAAGCCACTTTAAATCTGCTGCAAAACCCAGCTTGTGTGAGTCAATTAGTGCTGCTGTGGAAATTAGACTCCCCATCTGCCCTATTTGGACAGGATGGCGACGGGCACATGAGCGCTGGAACAGGATTTAGCAGATGAGACAAACAAAGAGCACATCAGCCCCGTTAGCTGCCAGAGATCCCCCGCAGCTGTAAATTATTAATGGTAAATGATGCTCCGTGACGATCACTACTCGTTAGCATTTTGAACTGCTATATTATTCATCTGACTGGCTTCATTTGGAAAAAATTATCCAGAAAACTCTGCTTTTACAAATCTGTGACGCAGTGCATCAATATGTCATTGTATTGAATCTTTATTATTTTCCCCCTGTTTCACTTCTATCTTTTTTTCAGCGTTGAGCTGAATTTTACATATACTACTGTTGAAAATTTTTCTTTATTTGAAAGAAATTATCATTTATTCAGCAAAACTGCATTAAAAAAATCGTAAGTGACGGTAAAGACATTTATAATGTTACAAAAGATTTCTTTTCAATTCAGCATTTTATTCAGCAAAGAATCCTGCAAAAATGTATTAAGCAGCACAACTAATAGAATGATTTCTGAAGAACCATGTGACTTTGAAGACTGAAGTAATGATGCTGAAAATTCAGCTTTGCATCACAGGAATAAATGACATTTTAAAATATATTCAAATAGAAAACAGTTATTTTAAATTCTTGCAATATTTCACAGCATTACTGTATTTTTGGTCAAGTAAACGCAGCCTTGGTGAGCATAAAATATTAAAAAACATATTTTACTGACCCCACATTTTGAATAGTTTTGACTGAAAAGGTCCAATTAAAATAGTTTATTACACGTTCCAAGAAACAGCAGATTTTTATTCGATTTTTTATTTTCAATTTAGATTTAAGTAGTACCGTATTTTTCGGACTATAAGTCGCACCTGAGTATAAGTCGCAACAGTCCAAAAATACATCATGATGAGGAAAAAAAACATATATAAGTCGCACCGGACTATAAGTCCCATTTATTTAGAACCAAGAACCAAGAGAAAACAATACCGTCTACAGCCGCAAGAGGGCGCTCTATGTTTCAGTGTAGACTACAGGAGCACTGAGCAGCATAGAGCGCCCTCTCGTGGCTGGAGGCGGTAATGTTTTCTCTTGGTTCATGTCAAATTAATTTTGCACCTGTCTTTAAGTCACAGAACCAGCCAAACTATGAAAAAAAGTGCGACCGTATAGTCCGGAAAATACAGTAGATCTACAATCTTATTGACTGGTTCATTAAAAGAGCTGACTCAGAAGAGTCATTAGTTCTTGAAACAAATAATCACTGATTGGGCACTGTGTAAGTGTATGTGTGTGTGTGTGTGTGTGATTTTATAAATAAAAACAATCTAAACAAGAACCTTTATTCTCAAACACTGATAAAAAAAAGTTTTGTATGGCTTAATAAAAGACTTTCACTGAATGGGATTTGTGGAATGGAACAGATGGCTATGTAATCCGGAACCATGCTGCATTTTCAGCACAAAGCAGTCGCAGCACTTAACGTACCATTTTAGGCTCGATGGATTCAGCTGCCTTGGTCATGCCGTCCAGACACTTGCTGACGATGGGCAATACTTTACGCTCGACCTCCGTGTACACCCGCATGCTCTCCCTCACCCTGCCCACCCGCCTCTCCTCCATCTCCTGTATCCTCTGCAAGACAGAAAACACCACGTTATGAACACACAATATGCCATTCATGGTTCATCTGGCATAACAATGAACACATCTGTCATTTATCAGTGAGAGATTCTCACCTGAAAGATATGTGGTATAAGCGCGTAGTAGTGCTCATGTTGGTCCTTGTTGAACTTCTGCAGGTAGGTCAGGTACTCGTTTTTACTGTCCTCTGCTACCTGATGCCTCATCTGAGCTTGCTGTTTCGCCTAGATAGACAGAAAACACAAAACAGACAGAGAGCAGAAAAGACATTAAGATCCTTTCTACAAGGATGACATCAGAACGTAAAGGGCAAGGACCGACAAATAAAACGATCACCTTTATGACACGACAAGTCAACAAACACTGAGAGTCAATTAGCAGATTACAGAAAGGTTTAAGGGTAGTCTGGTGTCAACTTCAGATCGATACAGTCAGTGATCTACACACTTAATCAAACGCTCTGTGCAAGAGTGAGAGAGGAAAAACAACGCAAACATCACAAATCAAACATAGACATATAATCAAGTGATGTACACAGCTTAAACATCTGAGTTTATCAGTAATTCATTCAGGAGATTTGTGGGTCATAGTATATTTTATAGAGTTAAATTGATATATGAATGATTTTTTTTAGTAGACAATTCCACAGAGATGTATGAGATGTAAATAATTTACTTTGACATAATATTCACGGAGCGTCCACTCAGAAAATGTGCATTATCCAAAAACAAGGCTGTTAGTTCATTTACCACTGAACTGACACGTGGTGCCATTAGTACGTTTATTCAGTTGAGCAGAAACTGTTGAATACTTATAAAAGACTATATAAAAGACATTTATACTGTGATAAAAAAATAAAAATAATTAGTCTAAAAATCTTGTCTAATCGCATTTTCATGAACCCAGTCTCGTGTTTCGTGGGATAAGTGTCTCATTACAACCCTAGAAGGAACATATTCTTAAATATATAATATATATATATTTTGACCTCATCACATGTATGGAGCTCTGTAGAAATGGAAGGTCAAGCTCAATGTGCTCTGCTTGTATACAGCACATTTTGGGTACTGTACTGTAGGTTGAGTACTCTATTACACATAAACAATATATACCAGAAGTAGTATGAGTAGTATGGTAGTGTGTTATTGATGAAGAAGACTTTGATAAGAAGAACATGATGGCAAACCAACAGTGAATGAGGAAACAAATACACATAAACACACACGCGCACACACACACAAATGACAATGAATGTTCAAAAACAAAATGTCAAAGTACTCCAAATAAACCACACCAGACATCCATTCATCATGCTTACTAACTAAACCCATACAGCAGACCAAAAAAGCATTTCGACACTTAAGTCACCCACACAAATATGTGAGTATCATTGCGATAAACAAAATATAATCCAAATTCAAGTCGCATATGCAAAACAATTAAGCTACCATTTTTGCTTTCAGTCAACTGGTGTTTTTTTTTTTTTTTTTTACTGAAAGTCCTAGCACCTTAATCACAGGGATAGGCTAATTATGAAAATGTTCTGCTAAACTTTTACATCCACAAAGTGTCACACAATTTTTTAATTGTAAACAATATTTATATAGTTAATCATTTAATCTTAATAAACTGAAATCTTTTGCTTGAAAAATGTGCTTCTGCAACTGAAAACTAATGCAATGAAATTCATCCAGTTTTAAGTGTCTAAATGAGTTTTGGGGCCACTGTACATAAACAACTGCATGTACATGAACCAGACAGTGTGCACAGACTCTCAGACTCAGGACTTTTTGTGGTCGACAGTAAATTGTGCAGTAAATAGCTATTGATTTTGTGAAATCCTTAACAACCCTTACAACGTAGCCCATTTTCGCAATTGAAATCCATTTTAACGTCTTCCATGACAAGCCTTATTCTGTACATTTGTTCAAGGTGAATACAGGAAAGATTCTCTGTAATCATAGACGTGAACGTAACAAAAGCTAAAACTGAAAAACAACAAAAATTACGACAAACACTCTTTGCTGATAATACACCGAACAAGTTAACAAACTCCTCACTGACAAAGACGACTCTTGGATCAAACCTACCTTGAGAGAACACCGCTTTAAGACATGTTAAAAAACAAAGACAGAGTCGATTAGTGTCACAGACACACTAATAACAGAAGGTACTTAAGAAGACATCTACAAAAACCAAAACCAAATCCAAATCATTCAAATCAACCAAATGTTAATTGGTCTTACTGTGCGTTCACACCAGACGCGACTTGCGAGAATAAATCTCGCTATTCGCGCATAGTTGGACGCTTGAACATTTTGAGTTCATTCACTTCATTCGCGCGTGAAATTAATTTCACAACAGACACAAATTCACATCATGGGGGTGCTTCTTTGAGTTCACGCAGAATTGTGATTTCAACCACCATTTTTTCTTCAGATAATTCTCAAAATATTACTGTTATCGTGTCATGAAATGTAGTTTTAAAAGTATTTCAGGCGAGAATGTAGTTGTTGTAAACGTGGTTTATTTATAAAGACAGCGTCTATTTAAAAATGCGATTTTCGGAAACAAGCTCCATGTGATCATGTATCCGCCTAGAGCAGTCTCACCTCAGCTAGACCTTCTGACATGTGCCGCTGGCACTGATGTCTCTATAGTGGTTCAAGATAAAATATAATTAGTTTGGTGTAAATCAAATTTTTGGTCTTTATTCAATTAATCTATTAATATGTTATATATAGAAGCAAGATCCTATTTATTCCCGTTTCTTTAAAAGTATGAAGAATAATCATACAGCTCCGGGTATCCACATAGAGCAATGATGACTTTGTCCTACATTGTTGTTCCGTCACGTCATTTCTAAAGGCAAGCTCCTGATTGGTTAATGCGGTGCAAAATTTCGCCAAAGTTCAGATTTTTTAACTCGCGGGTTTCGCCAGATCACGCTTTACGCGTGTCAAATTATTTCGCGCCGTGTCATTCGTGACTTTTCATTGAAATCACTCCTGCCAGACGCTCTGTTCGCATCTGGTATGAACGCACCATTAGATTCAAAACAAACAGGCCACTGCCTTGTTAGTTGTCTTTGTTTCTTATCGTTAAAACTACCTTCCTTTTTGCGGCTTGTGAGCTTATTTTCATTATTGAACATTTAAATTTCCTAATGTTGTTGATTTTGAAATTTGCATTTTTAGACAAATGTTTTACTTTGTCACTGAAATAGTTTTAAAAAATTAGTCATTTTTAGGTGGTTGAAAATCGATTCAAATATTTGATGATTCAAATGAGATGCTAAACAAATCGCGATTCAATTAGGGGTAGGAGTTTATATGACTGCATGTATGAGGGGAACTTATGGTCTTTAGAAAAGTTTAGATGATATTTTTTCTTTTCATCTTGCCTCTGTAGAGTGCATATTAAAGTTCATAAGTGTAGCGCTGTTTTTGTTTACAGCGAAAACCAAGGAAACACTTTAAGTGCCTCCTGCTGTAGGGAGTGATCCTGTGTCTCATTCAGCTCGTCTGCTGTTTCTGTTTCATGCATATATTTTTGATGTATAGATGCATGTATGCAACATCTTTGCTTAGGTCATAATTAAAATGCAGTGGTTGTTTTAAAACCACTTTTAAATGGAAAGAGCACAGACAAAGCCTTATTTTTTTATATGAAGTGATTTCTTTTATTTGTGTAACTTATTTATTTGATTTGGGCCTAGTTTTAAAATTTCAATTTAGATTTGTTATTAACATTTACATAATATTAAAATTTTGTTATTTAGTGGACGCTTTTATTTGTCTTAAATCTCATTTTGTAAAAAAAAATTGTGAATCGAAACAAATTGTGAATCAAACTGAGTCATGAGTTGAGGGAATCGTTACATCCTTAGTCACAGTATTACTTAATTTTATTAATTAAATTCAGCACTGATGTTCATACTAAAGCTTCAGTTAATAATTTTGTGCATGTATTTCAGTAGAAAAGATGATACACTGTTTGCATTTTAAAAACCTGGAATTTAACTAGATATTATTTGGTTTGTTTAAATTTGAAAAAAATACATATGATCTGTTTTAAATCACCCAATGCCAAAAAAAAAAAAAAATCCTTTAAATATTAGCAGGTACTAATATGGTCACAAGTTTATTGTGCTTACTGTCCCTTTGAGAATTTTTTTTTTTCTGCGATTTCAGGCAAGGTACAATAAGGTAGCAGCAGGTGAGGAATAAGATATGATCAGGCCAGATTCACTCTAACTTACAGAAAGTTGAACTTGACCTCAGTTTTATCAGCATCCATCACCACCGCCCCATTTCAAATAGGGATCATTCACACAGACTCACAGAAAAGCATGAAAGCAGTCATGGAGAATGAGGGGCTTGTGACAGAATCTGTCTCTTCTCACGCACACACGTGATCCACATACCTTTTCCACATCTGCTTTAGTCACGTTAATGTCTGCATCCATCTTGTCGAAGTAATGCTGGGCGCGATCCGCTTCCTTACAGTCTCTCTCAAATCTTCTCTTACTCTGAAAGAGACAAAAAACATTTTACATTAAAATGAGTAATTCATATTTTAGATTATAGCACTATTCATTGCTGAAACAAAATGTATGCCACTGTCATGTGACTGGAAAATGTAGTCCAGCTTTTAATTAGGTACTCTTTATGTACCATTAGTCTTATATTTGATACGTATTAAAACCTGTAGCTGTAGGTTATAGTTCATTTTGAAAGATACTTTTTTTTTACAGGCACCTGTGAATGATTTCACACAAGTGTTTATTGTGCAAGGCGGCCCAGCTCTAGCTCATATCTTAGACAGGTGATGACAGAGAGACCAGTATCAGGACGAATTTGAATATTCAAACTATGTTCTGTTTAGTTAAACTGACTCACCGATTCCAGCTGCTTCCAGGAATTCTCAATGTGTTGTTGCGCTCTGCGGCCATCATGGAAATGCTTGAGGAAAGAAAAGACAAGAAATTGATCTAAAATTTAGAATACTACTGTTCAAAAGTTTGGAGTTGGATTTAAAAAAAAATGTTTTTGCATGTCTCTTATGCTCACCAAGGCTGTATTTATTTTATATACAAATATAGTGATATTGTAAAACATTGTTACGATTTAAAATGTTTTCTATTTGAATGTATAATAAAGTATAATTTATTCCTGTTATGCTAAGCTGAATTGTCAGCATCATTAATCCAGTCTTCAGTGTCACATGATCCTTCAGAAATCATTTTAATATACTGATTTGCTGCATTAATGCTGAAAACAGCTGTGCTGCTTAATATCTTTGAGAACACTGATACATTTTAGGATTCTTTGAGGGTTAGAAAATTGAAAAGAACAGCATTTTTTTACATTTCCATTTCTCTGAAGAAAATGCAATGAAAATGTGCAAAACTCACTGCCACAGTTCTGTAAAAAGAAAAATAGCACATAAAACAAAGTTGCAGTGAAGTGTGAACCTATAATAATAAAAACAGTACAGGATAATAAAATCAGTGCAGAACATTAGATAAATTAGGATAATGTTAGTTATAAAACAGTTACTGCTCGAAAATTTGATCCAATGAGATGCATTCAAAGCCAATATATACATATTTGACAACAATTATATTAACAGCTCATCCAAAAATTACAATTTTCACGAACTTTAAAAGGAGATATAAAGCAAAGCAGTTCTTTACCACACAAATTGGACAGTGAAGTAACATAAAAGTAGCTTGTTCACTATATTCCAAAATGTCAATTTTTAGGTAAACTGCTTTTTGTTCCTTTAAAGCACCAAGTAGATTAATTAACTGTATTACTTGGAAATAAAATAGTTTAATCTGATAATTATAAATATGTACAAAATATCAATATTGCCGTTAAATATTTTCTTATTCATACTCGAAACCAACCGTGAGAGACTGTATTTTTTATAAATAAGGCACTCCATTTTAGGTAAAAAAAAAAAAAAAGAAATTAGATATTTCAGTACTTGCACAGTCATGACAACTATCTCATTAATGTGCTACTGACATCTCCTTTTAAAATATTATCCTGAAAAGACATTTAATTGGAATTTAAGCTGATTAAACGAAATATGACACATTCAGCCAGACAGCAGCTGCTAGGAAGATTATATTCCAGAGCTCTTGCTGAATCCAAATCCCTCGTCATTCCATAAAGAATTTAATTACGGAAGCAAAGACGCACTCATGTACAGTAAATGTTAATTCACTGCAGAATTCCTCACTGGAACACAAACAGTTTATTTAGGGGCTCTCATTATCATAAACGTCGCTGACAAACCAGCACAGGCCATGGCTTGTGTCACGGCGTACCACGACTCTCTATATAAAAAATACATAAAGACCACTTTCTCTCGGCATGACATTTGAACACAAAAGGAAGACAAAATGCATTAACGGAGCCTCCCTCAGTTCAAATTGTGGTGGTGTTTTACTCCACTGTCATATTACTTCCAGCAAGTAGCCTCAGACAGAGGCTTCCCGAACCTGTAGACAAGAGAGGCCGAGAGCGGGGGGTGTTCGACCCTCTCAACTCTACTGACCTGAACACATGACCCACATGGGTCCTGGCTTCACTCCAAAGAGCTTGGAGAAATCATAAACAAAATAATACCATATTCCTATGTGATTAACCCTGAGAGCAGAGAAGGAATTACTTTTGTGGTTTCACGCGTCTTTAACTGGTGATCTACATTATTGAGGGATTTGATTCTTTTTAAACGATCTCTGGAAAGCCCAAAGCAGGATTTCTTTTGGCATCGTCATAAGAAAAGCGTAGAAAAGACATGCTCTTACCGATTTTCGCTCAGCCTTCAGTTCTTGAGTGTAGCGGCTCAACTCTGCGATTATCTGAGTGGACAGGTTTTCGGCGATGACCTCGTGTTGACCCGCGTAGTCGTTCAGCTCATTTAAGGTCATCAGAAATGCTCTACTTGTGGTGTACCTGATGGCAAATGTGAAAAATTAATACATTAATACATCATCAAGAAGCAAGATGAAGTAGTGTAGTTTCTTTTGATTCATTTGAAAAGCAAAATAAATTCAAAAGCAAAATCGACACAATAGTGATCAACCTAATTCAAGTTTTTTAAAGTTCTGGTACTGGTGTGATATGAATGCTGTCCGATATAATTACAAAATACATAGTGGCCCCAAAATATTAACATCTTTGGACCCTCAAGTCTCATTAAAAATGTCTGAATGTCACTTTTACCCAATTGGTGTCAACTCGTAACATAATAGATTTCTTTTTGTGAAAGATTTATCTCGAAAAGTGTGTTATTTTTCTTTTAAATAGTATTTTTTAAAGTTTCATATTTTGATAAGAGCCTTCGTTCAAAAAAACTGGAATCCTACCCCAAACTTTTCAACAGTAGTAAGGCATAAACTGTTTTGTGTAAGTAAATCCGAAACATCATTAGTGAATAGCTACGTTAACGTTTCAATGGATGTGAATGATTTATGTATGCCAAACTGTTCTCACTCACTTGAATTCTTCCTCCTCTTTGGAGTTCTTCTTAAGCTGATACTTTTTGGACAGATTCCTATAAGAAGACAGATTAAAGACAGTTGGTCAAAATGTTAAAAACACTTTATTCTATAAAGCAACTATAAACAAGAAATTTGTAAATGATGCCTGTTTGGACCAGCCTGATATTGGCTCATCCAATGGTGTGAGATTTAGGGTGAGACTATGTTTGTCCAAACAATGGCTAATGGACGGAGTGTTTAGTCTTTATCTTTGCAATCAAGTTTGGTGAAGCTAGTGGTGCATAAACTGCACATTTTAAATAGTAATAAAAAAAAAAAATTAGTTTCTTAACTTGCATACTCCCAGTTACCCTAAAATTAAAAACAGTAATTTAATCTGTTTTGCAGCAAGCGATGCAAACCAAGACATTTCACTGATTTCAAAGGTGTCTTTGTCTCCCAGAAATTTGAATGAGTGCAACTGTGCACGTCAATGACAAATAAGGTCTAATGGTGCATGTGGGGCAACGCGAAGCTGCGGCGCAAACAAAAGCTAATATTGTCCTCATTAAAATAATTGAAGGAGGCGTCCGACTCACGAGGCTGACCTTTGTCAATCAGAGTGGAAATCTGAGTGCAGGAAAACGACAAATGATACACTGAAAACGAGAAAATCACTGCTTTATACATATTATGTGATCAATTTCAAGAGGGCCTATAAATGGCTCAAAATCAATTATGATGGTGAGAGCGCATGCTGATGGTGCCGCCCCCTCGATGCTTTTTCCTGCATCTCTCCCTCTCTCCGCACACACCCAACAGTACCTCCCAGGAGTCTGACGTGTTGCTAGGCAGATCACCATCTTGCAGTTTCTTGACAAGACCAAACCGAAGCAGTTGCTTTATTGTCTGCTAGTTTCCCCGCGGTCGGCCTAAATGGGCCGCCCTATGCGTCAATACGCAACGGCAAATGGGAAAAAGGTTGACAAAGCCATAAATAAATCCTCATTAGAATAACCCAACCCAGCGGTTTTTATAGGACTATTATTCCTCAGCCAGACAGATCCATGTCGATGCTGTTTATCTGCTAACATGTGCTTAGCGCTTAATAAATCTTTCACCCATGGCTGCGATTTACAAAAAAAGCCTCTGGGAGATGTTGTGAATTAAAGACTCTTTCTTTTGAGCAGAATACAGTATGACACGGTTCTCAAAAATAACAACAACGCACGGACTGAGCGAACGGCAGCAAAAAGAGGATTTTCTCTTATTTGATCAGAAAATACACACAGAACGGAGCTATTTGTTGTACGTATGGTCATATGGGCGAGCGGTGCCCGTGTGAGCTCCAGCTGTGGGGTTTATTAATAAATGCGGAGGTTTCTCTGCATATGTCTTTGAGCAGGAGCGCAGCAGATGATGCTGGTTAGTCATCCGGTGTCATCGGGGTCAACATCTCCAGTGGAAACTGCTGTTCAATAAACTTCTAAAATGCAGCCAGCAAGAAATATTACAGAAGCAGTGGTGGATAATAAGATGTGGGTCAGAGCCGTGGAAACCCGGTATCCATGGTAATACATGTTGGACATGTGACCTGTTTTATGTTTGTTTTTCACTGACATCTTTATGAACATTTGTATGCTACAATTTACTGTGAATCATAAGTTATGCAGGTATTTGGTATATTCAGACTTAAAAAAAAATACGTTCTGAATGTCTGAGAAAATATTTACATCAAATATATTTTGAGTACAGTGTACTGACAGTTCTATTTAAAAATACTATTTAATTCACTGGATTTTCCAAAAAAGCAGTTCTCCCACATTGTTAACTATTTTTCCACCAAGAATAATTATATTATAATATATACAATTACTGTGGTTAAACCCCTTGAAAAAAACTATTATTTATTTTATTAAATTCAGAAAATATTATTGATTATATTATGACAAAAAAAGAACTCAATTAAACTTAATAATCTTACTTGTTTTCTAGAGCTGCTTCTGAAGTTTTTTCATAATTGAACTTTGCAACTTTGACAGTTATTGAACTGAACTGAATCAACACTGAATCAGAACTGAGCTGAATAATGAGACTTTTGTCTTCTGTAGGACTGCATTACAGCTAAAACACATTAAATACTGTTACTTTCCTTTTTATTAACTGTGAAGCTGCTTTAAAACAATCTATACTGAATAAAGTGCTACTGACTATAGACTTCAAATGACAAAATATGAGCATCTAATTCATGATGACTTCACCCTATCCTTATAAGAAAATAAAAATACAAATTTGAGACATTAAATCTGTCTTTATCTTACCTGATCTGTTTAGCATAGCTCAGTTCAATTTCAGACCGTTCCTTCACAAACTTGGTGTAGCGCTCCAAAAACTCAATGCCCCACTGAGTGTGTTTCTCTAGATTATCAAACTGATCCTGCAAAGGACAGAAAAACGTCAGACTGTAAGTTAACCAATGAAGGACTAACCATTTAGTGTGTCTCATGTTCATATAACATTGACAAAAAAATGAACCAGCAAAGAAGGTACAGTGCCAACAGAACACTTTAGGAGATCAAAACTATAGATTTTGCTTTGATGGATTTGATATAACTGTGAAATAGGGCCCAAAGGAGAGATATCAAAATACCATGAGAATGAAAGTCATCCCATATAATTTGATGAGTTTGCAGTATTCTCTGACATTGGCAATGTGTCAGATCCATTATTCAGCACTGCTGGCCCTGCAGCCGTAACATGCCTAATGCTTATCGCTATATACACAGTACAAACTTCATCCATCACCGAGCATTTAACTTGTTCTGAAACCTATTAGCCACTAGGTTACTGTTACAAAACATATTGATCTGAATCTCCTGGTTTCCCATAGCTTTTAGAGTATCTGCCCATTTAAATAGTCAATTTGAATAATGCCCTATTACTTATTAACTGATGTCTTTTTACCCACAGCAACATTTTCAGTGTCTGTAATTCGGTGCACAATATGTCTTAAACGTTAATACAATATTTCCATATTTGTCTGCTACAGATTAAAGTATTTTTAAAATAACTTGAATTCTTGTCAACTACAAGGAGCATCGTTGTCTTAACCTACTAATGGATGAATGCACTAATTGGCTGTGGTTGTCAAATGTACGTTCAAATAACTTTAAAATAAAAAAAAATAAATACAAAAAAAAAAATAATACAAAAAAATAATACAAAAATAAAAACAAGCAATTTTAAAACTTTGGAAATTATTTAAAACGGACTCATTTAAAATGAATTTAAAATAGTTAAAAATAAAAAATGATTTTACATAAAATGTAAGATGATTTCACCCCATAACTAGTTTCTAATTGGTTGAACTGATGATGTTACCCCATCTTTCCACATTCCCTGGTCTCATCCACACTTAGAACAACAAATTGAGATTAAGTGGAACCTTGCCAGGTTTCAACTTTTTGGTTAGCAGCCCGGATGTTTAACCACAGGCTACACAACCATTTATTTTATCCTACATTATGGTGTTGTTTCTAGGTTAAGGTTGCGTGATGCTACAGCAAAAAAGGGACAGTCTTGAACATTAAGTATTTAAAATTATAATAGAAGCTGTAACGTGTGGAGCAACAATGTAACACATTTACTTTATTACATACACATTGCAACATCAAAGCTGAAAAGGGCATGCATGTGAATAACCTGTGCACCTGCTCCAGCCTCATTCACTTTCATGTGGTTAAGGACAGCATTAGGCCAGGATTATTACCATCCAGGGTACTTAGTCAATGCTGATGGCTAATAACTGCATTGAATGAGCTTTAGTGAGCATGCATTTGCTAGCATAAAAAAAACCCCTGGACGTTCATGCATAAAATCCAGGGCTAAAATCGTGAAAGGAAAGATTCCTGTAACAGTAGCTAGAATTTGCGGTCGGAGACACTCAAAATGGGCGGTGCGGTGGGCTACTTATCCGTCACTAATGGGCAAATGCATGTTACTAATAGAGATCTTAATTATGTGGTGCATTATATTGCATAATATCTTGTAGATGCATTCGCCTCAGTGTCGCGCGGCTGTACTCACCCACAGCTCCGTCCCCCAACTGCAGCTCATGGTGTCGAGGCAGTTCCTCCGCGATAATCCTCTGTTTGAATGCATGCGTGATTCTCTCCCAGGATCGGCTTCCAGACAATAAATATTATACTAACTGGTGTGATACAAGTGTATACCGTCAAGGATTTGTACCTCGATCGGCGAGAGCGGCCGTTTTCACCTCCGCATTCTGTAAATTGCCGATGAAACTGGAAATGAAGATAATGCCTATGTACTCGTGCATTCACGCGCCTCAGACAGAACTAGACGGCCACGCGCAGAGCAGCACGCAGCGCCACATCCACCTCACAACACCAGTTACTCAGAGATCAACTGCTAAATGTGTGTTAGTGGAATCAGGGACAGAAACGGACTCAAAGGAAAATTTGTGGGAAATTATTTTTTTCTTTTTTTGTTTCTTTCTTATTTTGTCCCATTCCAGCTGTGAAAAATACTTAAGTTATTAAGTTATTTACCAGTTCTCTACTTAGTTTAAACTTTATCTAGTGGCTCTATAAAGTGTAAAAAAGTTCAAGAAAAAATGAAAGAAAATATTTTAAACAGTATTTAGATTCCAGATTAAAAAATAGTTTCTAAACATAGTTATATGATAATGTGTAACCTATAACAAGTAAATAGTAATCATTTTATAACGTAGTTTTATTATAATGTGTAATTTATAACAAGTAAATAATAATAATAATAACAACTTTATAATAAACTTTATAACTTTAATAATACAATTATTAATAATTATGATGATGATGATAAAAATTGGGATATCATAAAAAAGATAGCTTTCCTCTATAGGGCCACCTTATTAATAAAAAAGTTAACATCGTATCAGATCATTATGTAGTGTTCATTTGAAATTAGAAATATCATGAAAATTAAAGAAGAAAAAAATACATACACACATACATATATAATCTTCTTAACGGCCGCCTGAAGTACAGATCCCTAACTAAAAACCTATATATATATATATATATATATATATATATATATATATATATATATATATATATATATATATATATATATATATATATATATATATATATATATATATATATATATATACTATTCCGTTATACTAAACGTTATATTAATCTTACATTTTTTTTTTTTTTCAGTGCAGTGCAATGCAGAAACAATTGAAAGTCTTTTAAGGAGACTTTTATTTTAAAAAACAATACATCTCTTAAGATGACCAACTTCCTGTTAGCAACCAGGCCTTGTGTGGCAACGGTTCCTAGGCAGAATTTGTTGATGTGTTCGCAGTACACGCAGTTACACAACGTATCCGATTATTTATCATTTTCATTTAGCTAAAATCAAATAAAAAAACGACATTCTGCGACAGAGAACCGTTCTCAGATTATCTGCTCGACAATTAGCTACGTTAGTTGGAAAAAAGTATTTTTCAAAGCATCGCAAACTAGTGAGATTTTTTTTCTTTTTCTTAGGTTTGAAACCCACAAAGCCTTAAAGATGAGCGAACAGCTGAAATTTCTCGTTGAACAGCTAAACAGGGAGCCTTTTAAGAAAAACTTAAATCTCATAACATTCGACTCTCTGGAGCCGATGCAGTTGCTGCAGGCTTTAAATGATGTTCTGGCTGAAATCGATCCAAAGGTAAGTCAAAAATCGTCTTTATTATTAACTTACTGATGCACAATATCAATTAATTAACATAACAGTATATAACTGTATTCTTTGTGTCAGCATCTGTCATCTGCTTTTTATAATCTATATTATATTTGAGAGGCTGGTTATCTGTCAGTTTTATTTGTACTGCATATTGTAAGTGTGTTCCCACTAATAGGCTGTTTTTAACTCTTTATCTTGTCTCTTTATCTATCCATGCATCTTTTGTTTCAGCAAGCCATTGATATACGTGAGGAAATGCCTGAGCAGACAGCTAAGAGAATGTTTACTCTTCTGGGGATGCTGAAATACAAACCTCCTGGCGGAACGTCTGAAGCGTAAGACAGAATCAGTGCAAAATCTTATATGGTTGCCATATATATGGGAGCCAAGTTTGTTTTCGGCTATCCTAACAGAAAGATTAAATTGATTAAAAAGTTTTACTTTTGTACATTTAAGTGTTTCAGATATGTTTGAAATGTGTATTCGTCGACAGAAGCAGTTTTCGTCAGGGTTTGGTGATGGGCAGTAAGCCTGTGGTGCACCCCATCTTGCACTGGCTGTTACAGAGGATTCCTGAGCTGAAGAAGAGAGCGTACCTGGCCAGGTTCCTCGTCAAACTAGAGATTCCTGCTGAGTTTCTCCAAGATGATATAATTGCTGAGACCTACCACCAGGTATGACTACTGAACATATGGCTTAAAGTAATAGTTCACCCAAAAATGAAAACTGACACAACCTCAAGCAACTAAGAAATAACGAGTTTGTTGCTTCATCGGAACAGATTGGGATGAGAGTCCAAACAGCTGATAAAAACATCACAATAATCCACAACACAAATTCAGACTCAATTAACATCTTGTGTAGTGAAAAGCTTTTTAAACTATCATTCTCATGACACCCATTCACTGCAGTGGATCCATTGGTGTGCAAGTGAAACATTTCTCCAAATCTGTTCTGATGAAGAAACATCCTCGTCTACATCTTGGAAGGCCTGAGGGTTAGCCTTGTAAACATCAACAACAAAATGTTTTTAGATTCTATTCTATTCTATTCTATTCTATTCTATTCTATTCTATTCTATTCTATCTGTTTTGTTTCTTTAGCACACTAGACAAAGTTTATAAATAAACATTATTTTTGTAATTTATCAGAAATTAAATGATAAACATTTAATTTGTACATTCATTGCTGGCAAATAATTAAATTATGCAAATCAGTGTCCCAAATTTGTATGATAAGCTTGCAAAAAATTGTAAAAAGAGCTGATATAATATTTAGAGTTATTACTAAAATATTATGTATATTTTGTATTAATTATGGATTATTCTGTATAAATGATGATTGCTTACTTAAAAAAATATTTTGTCATTTGTTGAGAATGCTAAAGCCTCTTCTGTACCCTGTTTTTATACCGCCTTGTGATTCTGTTTGTATATTTTTGCATGATTTTCGATTGACAGATATTTCTTTTTTGTGCTTTATTCTGCTGTTTTTATAGTATGAGGAGCTGGTGGAGGGATTCAAGAACATCCACAAAGAGTGTGAACAGCTGAAGAGCTCAGGTTTCTCCACCGCTGAGATTCGACGGGTAAGAAAGCCAGTCTTGCCGAAGTCCCATCTGGTCATGTAGAGTTTCACATTATATACACAATAATAATGTGTCGCTGCAGGACATTGTAGCAATGGAGGAGGAGAAGGACCAACTCATAAAAAGGGTGGAGCGGCTTAAAAAGAGGGTAAGAAAGACAGAGTGCTACAGAATCTGCTAATGAAACTAAATCAAATTATGGAAACGCACCTGCAAATGCACACGTTTGCTGAGAAGTATCAAAGTAAATTGCGGAGGTCATTGTTTAAAAGGCTTAATTGGAAAAATGAACAGTTTTAAATCCACACAAAATAAAGGACCACCAATGCATTCTGAAATAAAAACAGAGGGTTTAGGTTTACTAAATTATTTAACAATTTATATATATATATATATATATATATATATATATATATATAATATATATAAATAAAATGAATGAATTTTTTAAATAAATGTTCATAGCCACAGAAGTTCTGAAGCTCAAATCGGAGCTGAAAATTCCATGTGTGCATATGATCATAACTCCTTGCAATCCCAAAAATACTATATATATTCAAAACCATGTTCTCGTCCACTAGGTGGAAGCGGTGTCAAACCACCAACGCATGCTGGAACTGGCCAGACAGCTAAGAGTGGAAAAAGAAAGAGAAGAATCTCTTGCTCATCAGAAACAGGAGCAAAAAAACCAGGTAGAGACAGTTTTAATATTTGCACGAATATATCAGTAAGTATGTTTATGTCTGAAGATTGGAGCTCCATGACCTCAATCAGTTATTGTCTACTGTACATTCTGATAGCTCAGGCTGTGTTTTGTCTCTGTTGTAGCTCTTCCAGGCAGAGCAGAGACTCCAGAGATGTCAGATCCAGCTCAAAGACTTGCAGCAAGCTGGTGCAGATGAAAAGCCAGAGAGTAAGTTGCTATACTTAAGGACTCCTGTCTCAGAATGACTCAGTGTTCAAGAGTAGGTCATGGGTTCGATTCCCAGTTTATATATACATAATGGTGATTTTGCTTTAGTGACTCACACCTGGTTTTGTGACCTTTTTGAACCTTTCACTCATATTTCAAGGATTTATTCACTGTACATTTATTTGTTACTTTGTAAATATATCTTGTGCTCTCACATTGTTTCAGAACTCCACAACAGTTTCTTTATAATGTTCACTGATTCTTATTACACTCTCACTGCAATAGACAAGTGTTGTGGCACATAGCGAGAACACTTTTTGTACTTTTATTTATAAAGGTAACATGCATGTGATCCTAAACCACAGGCCTCATGAAGAGACTCGAAGAGGACATCAAGTTCAACTCCTACATGGTGTCTGCGAAGCTGCCCAGAGAGCTGGAGAACATGAGAAAGGTGGTGCAGTATTTACAGAAGGTGGCGTCTGAGCCTGCTATGGGCCAAGCAGAACTGAGGGAGCTGGAGGACAAGGTCAGTCAGTGCGCATGGATTTGAATCTTAATGTTAAAGTCTGTCTGAACACAGAACGTTATAAAAACACGTAGACGTGATACTTCAGAAATCCTTCAGAAATATGCTGATCTGGTGCTCAAAAGCATTTATTATTATTATCAATGTTGAAAACCAATGTGGTGCTTAAAGAAAGTGTGGAATACAGTTTTTTCAGGGTTCTCTTATGTATAAGAACAGCGTTTATTTGGAATATAAATATTTTGTAACATTATAGATGTCTTATATTGTCAGTTTTGATCTATTTAATGAACCTTGCCTTTGAATGTAGTGTATATACAGTAATGAGATGTCTTTTGTTCAATAGATCAGAGAAACCAACACAGAAATCAACCAACTGATTGAGAAGAGGATGATGCGTAATGACCCAATGGATGATAAACTCTCTTTGTTCAGACAGCAGGTTAGCCATTATCTCTTTTCCCTCTTTCATCACCTACTTGAGGTAGGGTTTATTTTTGGTTGGGAGATTTCTGCCCAAACTTTATTCATGCAGGGTTGAGAAATATGTGATTTAGTGTTTGGTCCTTAAGCCTTTGAAACCCATCGTGCCCAGAATGGAAACACAGGGTATAAGTGACCATGTGGCCATCATACCTGTATGGAGAGATGATGCCCTTGTCCTGCGTGTCTTTGAACTTGAAAGAATGTTTGATGTTCTCTGATTTGCTAATACAACAATGTGCATTTGTTTCATATGTAGTTGCCAGATGTCCATTATCATAGCCTATTACACCGCTCTCTTGATTCTGATTGGTCAGTGGCGGCATTCTGATGTCAAATATTTTTGTATAATAACTAGACTGTATAATAGACCTTTGTCCCAGTCAACTGATCATAGAGTTGCGTTTTTTTTTTTTTCAAATAGGCAGACTTTTCTTACTTCATGTGTTTTTCAATAACATCCATTCATCACTTTTACATAGAAAAACAATGTAAAAGCAGTGCAGCATAATGCAAAACCATATTCTAAAACCACCACTAGTGAGAATTCTTCTATTTTGCATTACATTTGTTTATCAGCATAGTCTTGAGTCTGTCCGATTTTTTTCTTAAATGTGCTCCAGCACGATTTTTTATGTTCCAGAGGAAACAAAATATAAAAAACAAATTATATATATATATATATATATATATATATATATATATATATATATATAGTAAAAGCTAAACTTACTAAAACTAAACTCTAATATTCAAAATTAAATTAAGATAATGTGAGCGTCAAAAAACCACCAAATATTTATTAAAATACATTTAAAACACATCTTAAGACTATAAGTCACACTTTTTTTTTCATAGTTTGGCTAGTCCTGCGACTTATAGTCAGGTGCGACTTATCAAAATTAATTTGACATGAACCAAGAGAAATGAGCTAAAAGACATGAACCAAGAGAAAACATTACCGTCTCCAGCCGCCAGAGGGCGCTCTATGCTCCTCTATACTCCTGTAGTCTACACTGAGCAGCATAGAGCGCCCTCTCGCGGCTGGAGACGGTAATGTTTTCTCTTGGTTCTAAATAAATGTGACTTATAGTCCAGTACGACTTACATATGTTTTTTTCCTCATCACATATTTTTGGACTGATGCGACTTATACTCAGGTGCGACTTATAGTCCGAAAAAACGGTAATTAATTTGTGTGTTTAGGCTGCTATTATAGTCCGTAAGAAGGAGGCCAAGGTGGAGGAGCTGCAGGAGGCCCGTGAGGAGTTGGCGGCTGTGGAGAGAGAACTGAACATGAAGAGCAGTCAGGCACGAGAGCGGGGCGGAGTGGAGCTGATCCGTGGAGATGAGGTTCTGCAAACAAACACACACTATCCACAACACATAGAGACAGCTGCAAGTGCTTCAGGGTAGACACACAAACTAAAAATATTACAACATTTATTGTGTTACATTAATATACTTTTGCAGTGTATATGCCTTAATCACCAGAATTGGCTTGTTTCATGTGTAATAGAAAACCAAATTTGCAAGGCATAAAAACATATGGTATGTACACTTAAAGGACACAGTGGCAGCTGTGTATGTAAATGAGCAGTGTGTTCTCCTCTGTGTTATTTGTGCCCTTTATTTGTTAGGAAAATTCTGCCAGATGCACATTTGCACCATCAGGATCAAGCATTTTGTTTACTCCTTTCCATATCAACAGAAGAATGGCACCTAAATCTAAAGTTTTTGGCAAAAGAGAACACTACTGCCTATTTTCTCTTTTTTTTCTAGTCATGTAGAACCTATTTCAAACCATTTTTTTTCACGTTTCTACTGCATAGACGGGCATGTTTGATTAAAAGCCCATCTTGAGAGCAGTGAATTAGCCCTTTAAGCAGCACTGCTCCAATAGTGCAGGTGACAGTTATGTCATCTGGCTCGATCTTTCTCACACTGGCCCCAGTGCCAGAGCTGTCATGTTTTTTTCCCAGGATATTTCCAGGAGTAACTGTCAGTGATGAACAGGCATGTGTCTGTTTATGAGACCTGTGAACTATCCTGTCCTCACTTTTTGCTGCCTGTCTGCATTTTTTTTTAACAAGCAGACGTTCCACTCCCTGGCTGGCATGAGGGCAGAGATATTTGCAGGCCAAACAGATAGAGCATCTCCCTTGCTAAAATAGCCACCACATCCCTCCCCCAAATCTGGACTTCCTACGATTTTATCAGCCTCTCCATGATAACACTAACTTCTGTCCATGGCTCATCCAACCGTGAACAGCAGCAGCCAAGTGATGGATAGCTGAAACTATAGAGAGAGTATGTGTCTATACATGTGATAGGGATGTGCAAGTCTGAGCCACTGAAATAGGCAATAACCAAGTATGGTCAACTTGAAGCACAATGTAGAAGGAAACGGAAGGAAAGAATGGCTTTTGGAGCAGTGGGAGACCCAGCTATGTCTCAAATTCAATAATCACAGGTAGATAATGGCAAAAAAGAAAGAAAGAAAGAAAGAAAGAAAGAAAGAAAGAAAAAAAGAAAGAAAAAAAGAAACAGTTCCATGTTCCCGGGGTTAGGGTTATGATTTCTAAATGTTAATAAAAATAAGATTAATTGTTAACAAACATTTTTTTTTACTAGAAAGCAGTGCTTCTAAACTGGTTTGGCCTTGGGACCCACATTTTCCCATGGTCATCAAGCCCTGGCCCACTATTTGTTTATGTATATATATTTGTTTAAAAAACAAAACAAAAAAGCTAAGCAAATTTCTTTCACAATATTGTTGACACACACATACAAAGCCTAACGTCTCAAATCAAAAGATATATTCTTTATAAAAGTTAAGACTCTGCCACTCCCCCTTAAAATGGCTCATTCAAACACGCCCCCACATCTCTACATCACTATGTGGCAATATTTGCATAATGCCTCCCAAATGTTCACGCAAAGAAAGAAGGCGTGGTTTCAGTAACCACAGTTAGTGTTGAAGCAGCCATGTCAGGGAGATGCTATGTGTATCTACGCGATTATGGAAAGTGCCATTACATTTCCAACAAGTACTTGCAATATTTCGGCCTATCACAATGCACTGGGTCAGTTGACCAATCAGAGCAGATTGCGCTTTTCAGAGGGAGGGACTTTTCTAGAAAATGACGCGTTTGAGAGAGGTGGGGCATAGAGGACCTACAATAATGTACAGTATTTGAAAAATAATCATGAAAAATAATGAACATTAAAGCATGTCATCATATTCTTTTACACCAAATACTCAAAATAATGATCTTTAAAAAAGCATCATATATCCTCATTAAATAGCAGTTCCAAACTATTTTTTTTGTGGTAACAATTTATTTTAGGGTCTCTTAACTTGTTGCTTATAAGCATGAATATTACTAGAATTTTAGCCATTTATTAGTAGTACATGACCTTTTTCTACATCCCTAATCTTACCCAGAACCTAAACATACTTAACAACTACCTTACTAACTATTAATAAGCAGAAAATTAAGTCATAGTTAAAAGGGACTAAGTGTTCCCTATTCTAAAGTGTCACTGTTTTTGTATATACAATTAAGTTGGTATGAGCCACCACAGTCATTTAAATATATTCAAAATAACACAAAGTGAAAATAACATGGCATTTTTGGAAACATGAAAACTGCTTCTGAATAGAATAGAATGAATATCATACCTTTATGAAAATCCTTCAAAGCTAACACACAAAATACCAGGTAAGTGATTTATTTACTTTTTAAGTGATACTTTACTTTTAATTCACACGTTGCAACCTCGTCGTTTCCTTTGCGCTTTAGTGAAATGATATACAGCGTGCTCCACCGCATTTGCGTGTGCAATTGAAGAGTGTTTGCTACAATATATATAATATATCAAATAAAAGTCTCACATCAAAAAAACATTTAGAATATATTTTTTGTACTGTTTCTTTGACCCACCAGATGAGAATAAACGTATGAAAGCAAAGTTAGATTAGAGAATATAGTTTTGTTTGCATTTTAGTAAATAGAAAAATGATTAAATCCTGATCCACACTCCTTGTTGGCAGTAAAGCACCTTATGATGTATGCCAACTGCCAAAAAAATCCTGCGAACATACATAGATGGATCTGTAGGTCTGTCTTGTGTTTTTCCACACACACAACCTTGTGTTTCCCTTAAATGAATATTCCAAGTTCAATACAAATTCAACTCAGTCAGCAGCACATGTTGGTATGATTGCAATTACAAAAAAAATAATTTTCTACTAATCTTTTTTTCTTCAAAAAAGCAAAAATCCAATTGTGAGACACTTAAGACTCAGGTATACTTTTTGTCATGTCCTACTCCGTCTCACACACAGCTGCACACACAGGTCTTTCATAATGTTTTCTTTTTACAATTAGCATGGATGGAATCGGCTTGTTCTTTTAAAATGCTCAGAGTATCACTGTTGCCAGCTAGGATACAAAAACTGGCCTGCTTGGGAGACGGAGCAAAACGTGGACAAGAACTATACTTTTGGCTTTAAAGTACAATGCAATTGATTCAGGCCAGAGTTCAACAAAACGTGAACTTTGTAACATTCATGTTTGGTGAACTCTGACCTATGAATTTGAATTACATGAAGACGTGATCAGTAGAAGAACAATACATCACAGTGTGACAGACTTTAAAGATACAGATTTGCAGAAAGTTTAGTAGATTGTTTATTATAGGTTTTTTTTATATTTATGTTGAATTTATACTTTAAAAAAAGATGCCACAGAGTATGACATCATATAAAATGTTGCAGTATCTAAAAAAACTATGTAGTGTGTCCGCTGCTTAAAAACTCTAAAATGACTCAAATATCAACTGAATAATTAATATAAGACAAAAAGTGAAATTATTTTTGTTGTAATCAGCATTATGCAACAAATGCTGTCGGTTAAGCTTAACTTATATTGAACCTGCAATAAAGCATTTAAATGCTCACGTGTTTCAGTTGCTTGCGATGAGGGAACTGAGAACACAGCAAGGTATTATTGTTGCTCCCCTCCCAAACCACACCAACCTTGTCTGCCCTTGCTGTCCCAAAATACACAAAGCATAAACTCTCTCACACAATCTCTGCATGCCCCAAGTGACATACGGCACATTGTGTGATTTCTGAGTTTGCTCTCTGGTGCCTCTCAACATTTATAGCCATTGGCAGTAGACAGTAGAATAGCCTGAGCGAATGAGCTGCCAGATGAAGATGTTTTTTGTCACTCTGGCTGCATGCCTGCGGGCTCAGGTTTCTTTTGTTCAGATCCACTGAGAAGTCCCAGCGGCACACTGGTTTGCCCCTTCTTCACACCCACTCATTCCTCAAGAGCTGATTTCTCCTAGAGATTCTCACTTTACCGGAAACAGAGCCAAGGCCACAATGTTGCCCTGACTTTGCCTCATTGCATCCCCTAACCCCGCACATGTACGTGCAGCGCAGGTGGTGTTTGCATGTCATTACCATTTTCCCTTTTTGAGATGGTGGCTTTGCTTTGCTTGTAGTCATTAGTGAGACACAGTCACTCAACCAGGACTCATTGTGTGCTGGGATATGTGTATATCCCTTCTGAAATATCCTGTCACATTTTCTCATTGCACAGCAGATTATACTGAACAGAATTTCACTTTTCCTATTTTTTTTTTACTAATTATTATGCATATGGATTTGATGACCTAAAATTAAACTATGCTTAATTGTGAAACTACATGAGTGCTAATGTCTTTAAAAACTCATTTGTCACACCACAGGAGCATTTACAATTAACTAGTGAAGGCAAAAGGGAGATTAAAAACTGTGAAAACTTGCATGAAATGCAGAACAGTTAAATAGTTTTTTCTTGTCCATTTTCTCCTTATTTTCTTTTTTCTTATTGTTTTTTTTTTCGTTTTTGTCCTTTTAATTTTATTAATGATTTTTGTCATGGATTCTTTTTTCATGTCTTAATAAAAATTTCAATTTGTTGTTTTTTTTTTATCCTGTTTTTTAGTTTAAGCGTTATGTGGCCAAGATGCGTGGCAAGAGCAGCGCTTATAAGAAGAAACGTCAGGAGATCGCTGAGCTGAAGGTGGAGTACGGTGTTCTACAGAGGACTGAAGAGATCCTGAGAGAACGACACACAGCTGGACAACAGCAGCTGGTAAACACATATTTATTCGTCATTCTGTCGTTCTTTCCATCCGCAAGGTCTATAAACGTTCATACTCTGTGAGCTTTCAAAGAAGTGTTTTTTTTTTAAGATAAACTTCAAATTACCTCAAATTATCATCTGTATTTATTTAACTTCAATTTATTTTAATTCCACCTCCTTACATTCAAATCCAGATTGCAATTCTGCATCCTGTTTGGTAAATTAATTCAAATCGAATTCAAATTCAGGAACTGAAATTGAAAATAGCACCCTGCTTAAAGTCCACATTTGTTCAGCTTACATCACTGGTGTTTAATCTTGTGTCTATCAGCATATCATTTCAACATCTTATACGCACTGGTACATAATCTACCTTCCCTGTACCCGTCCCTGTCTATTCAAATTGCATTAACGCTAAAGTTACAGCACCTTCCTGGAAATGACTTCACACCTCTGAACCCTCCCTGTCTCGGACTCTATCAGCAAGCCCATTTGACGCAGAAAGGCTGAGCTTGGGCTATTTATGATCCCGGCATTTGCTCCCTGTCTGCGTCCCATGCTGTTGTTTTTTGAGTAGGGGAATTTTCGTCCTCCGTTTTGCGGTTGGTTCCACAAGCCTGGGCCAAAACTGTTTTCACTGTTGTTTCATATTTTAGAATATCAGAATATAATCATTACTTTCTAATCCAATAATCAGAATATTCATTAGAATATAATCTAAGACGGTACTTGTTTTTATCAGTACCGAGACCGTTACTACATTTTGATGAAATATATATAATGAAAAGATTTTATTTTGCAATGTTCTGATGTATCATGCACATTGACATTTATTAGGTAAATAGGGTCGATTTTGATTTCATTATAAGATTGTTTTGCGAGAAAGCTTGGCTAATGTGTTTCAGATCTTGTTTGTTCAGTGGGCTGAAATTATACAGCTCACAGTTCTAATGTTTTTCAGGAACATTGATTGTTTACGATATGCAAATAATCAAACTGAGAAACATTTCAGTTAGTAATCTAATTGACAAGGCGAATAAACAGTTGTTCTATTTATGCTTTGCTTGTGTTCTGGCGTTCAGCAATCTCTGGAGGCTCAGCAGGGGATCTCGGGCTACAGCGATACTCAGGAAGAGCTGGAGAGAGTCTCCGCTATCAAGAGCGAGCTGGACGAGATGAAGGGACGAACGCTGGACGACATGTCTGAAATGGTCAGCTGGGCCAGGCGGATTGGATAATGATGCACAGCTCTCAGCTTGAAATGTGTTGTTTCCTCCAAATGTTCTGCTCGGTGTTTCGGGAGACTGTCAGTATGCATATTACATTGGGGAATGTTAAAGCTATTTAGAGTTTTAATTATTATCTATACTATGAGATACACTACCGTTCAAAAGTTTGGGGTCAATAAGCATTAAATAATAATAATAATACTTTCATTAAGCAAGAATGTGTTCAGTTGACCAAAAGTGACAGTAAAGACTCTTGAAATAAATTCTGTTCTTTTGAAAGTCTGAAAAAATGTGTCACGGTTTCCATAAAATTAAAGAAGCACAACGGTTTTCAACATTAATAATAATTATAATAAGAAGAAGAAGAAGAATAAATTTTTTTTTACGGTTTTTTAGGTTAAAATTAGTATATTGGTCAGTTCTTCTTCAATATATATACAATTTTACATTATTTTTGATAGATAACATTGGTAATTTTAGTTTTAACATTTTGTTGATTCTCACTCGGGTCATCATCTGTCATGAAGATGTGTGTTTATTTCAGGTAAAGAAGCTGAATTCAGTGATAGCACAGAAGAAGTCTGCTCTGTCTCCTCTGATAAAGGACCTGAGAGCTCTGAGACAGGAACACGCAGTGAGTGACTGTTTAGCGTCAAGTGAAACACTGAAGATACAAAGCCATTTGTTTCTCTCCCACATACTGAGATTCACTATCAACTACAAAGAGCCAATCAGCATATCAGCCGTGTCAGAATTGCATTCTCTTTTGTTTTTGCTTGTTAAAACAGGAGCTTGCTCCAGAGTATGAGCAAAAGAAGGCTCAGTATGACACCTGTGCTGTAGGACTGGAGAGCAACAGGTCCAAGCTGGAACAGGTATGATGGGGCTCAACCAGGGCTGTGAAGCATTCATAATGTGATGACAGTTTCTTTCAATTTAAACCAAGATTGAACTGTATGTAAAAAAACTGTAGATGTAAATTCAAATATCTATAAATGAAATCTGATTTGAGCTGCAATTATTCTTCCTCTTAGTCCAGTTCAGATTTAAGTTCAACATTCCGTGGATGTTCAAATTCCAACTCATAAATTCAAAGATAGTCAACCTTGGTGTCAACTTGACTGTTTTAGCATCTGATGTAACAAAATTGAATATACATGAGCAGGCAATGATTTAATGTCCCGATGTTATACAGGAAGTGAGGGTACTTAGGGAAGAGACGGCACAGGAAGAAAGCCGATATCATCACATTAACTGCATGAGAGAGGTAAAATCCATCTTCCTCTCAGACATCAGAGATTTCTAGTCCTGTGGTTTTCTTTCACTCTCTCCTCCCCGGCTTCTCTTTCACAGATAATTGAGAGTCAAATACAGAGAGCGGCAGATCAGAGTAAGATCAATCAGTCAATGGACTTACAGGTGCGGAGGACAGCTCTCAGGTGAGAAACTGGAGATATATCTGCTATAGATAAATCCAAAAGCTCCAGTGAAAAGACAGGCGTGCACACAACACATGAATTCATGCTTCAGAACTGACAAACAAATGATCCCAGAGAGACTCTTTTGAGCTGGCAGCTCTCAGCACGCCCGCCTGCCTACTGCTCAGAACCGTTGTTGTTTTTCTTCATGTCTTTTGTTTCAGTTATGCTTCAAGTATCTATTCACCCATTTCTGATCCATGCAGCCTACACATTCGAAAACTTTAGCAGATTTTCTGCTGAACGTGGAGGCGGGCGATAGCCTTGTGGTTAAGGATTTAAGCTGTTAACACAAAGGTTGCAGGTTCAATCCTAAGTAGGAGTGACTCAGGAATGGGCAAATTGCTGTAATCATAAGTCATGAGTTATTTTACCATTGTCAGGTTAGATTTGTTTTCTTTCCAAGCATTAACATTAACAGAAATTAGCTATAGCTACAATATCTATAAATTCAACTTAAATTAAATAATAACATTTGTCTTTGCAGCCAATGAAAATAAATGTTGGGTTAGGGTTAGGTTAGGTTAGGGTTAGGGTTAGGGTTAGGTTAACCCTAACCCAGACTAATAATAAGTTGTTTTGCAAAGATAATCATTTAATTCCTGCTATAAATCAAATTTTCATGTACACATAAAATAAGGCTTTGAAAGACTTGAGAAATAGTGCACAAGGCATGTGGATTTTTTCTTAAAGGCAAGTATTATATTAAGAAATCACTGTATATCCTTCCCTTACAGAGAGAAATACATTGCAAACACAGCAGAGCAGGAGTCCTTGGGCAAGGTGAGGATCTGTCAAATCTCTGACTCTTAACTTAGTTCCATCAGGCCATTTACTGGTCATTATCTCATCTGTCAGGGTCAACTTGGAGTTAGGGTCAACTTGGGTGGGGGCCTGGCCTCTGTGATATTTCTGCCGAACTGTGCATGTGATCATGCTAGTGTTTGAACAAAGCTTGTGTAATCATTGCCCTGATGAACAACCAGTGGACCACCCTCTCAGCACTGGGGAATGAGGGACGACTGCATGCCAAACTCTTCCATAACTGCCCATCCTGCCCTTTAACTTGTTTATAACTGCTACTTTACAAGCTTTCTGAATCCTGAATTATTTCTGAATTATGCCAACATTGACTGCCGGCACATGGGTACATTAAATTTAATGTCTCAGCAAGAATTTGAGATTCGGATGAGGTATCGTGGGTAATTTTTTCAGTAGCCCCTCACTTCAGAAAACAAGATCCAGGGGGCGTGGTTGGATCCACATCTAGCGGGTGGAGATTGGTAGGTTTAGGGGTGGAGATGGGTGAGTTTAGGGATCAAGGGGTGGAGATGGGTAGGTTTAGGTACATTATATATACAGTAAGGTGGGAGGAGTTGGATCTGGATCCAGCCACGCCCCCTGGTACTTGCGTTCTGCAGTGAGGACCGTCCATTTTTTGTGCACCAGCCATGTTTTGAACATATGTAAATGATTGTTTTTATCTCCAATGGGAGTCGGAACATGTAGCACTAGGCAGGTTTTTAAAGCCGATGAATATTGTTGTCTCTGGGTTTGCAGGCTCTGCGTCAGCAGGTAAAGCAGGTGCGAGAGAACCAGGAGCCCAATATGAGACAGATGAAGATGTGGAAGGACCTGGAGACGCTGTTGGAGTGCAAGAAGCAGTGCTACCTCAAGGCTCAGAGTCAGGCACCTATTGGACACATCATCCAGGATGTTGGCAAGGATATGCTGGTTCTGTGATGCCCTCGTAAAAGTTGACTTTCTGGTTATTGATATATGAATTACATAAATCATTGCATACATTATTGTATATGTACAATTGTATATATATATTAATTTGTATGTTAAAGGAATAGTTCAAACATAAATTAAAATTTGCTGAAACATTACTCACCCAGGCCATCCAAGAAGTAAATGAGTTTGTTTCTTCATCTGAACAGATGCAGAGAAAATTTGCATAATATCTTATCTCATAACTTGCTCACAAACAGTCAATGGGTGTCGTCAGAATGAGCATCCAAACAGCTGATAAAAAACATCACAATAATCCAAAAAAGAAGTCCATAATAACACTTCCTTCAGTGAAAAAGCTCCCTACCTGTTGTCCTCTTACATCAAAATCCAGCAACATGTTTGTTTAAAACTGTTTCAGACCGTTTTAGCTTTGATCTGTGCATATTTCTCTCCAGACAACATTACTTTTTCACTGGAGCAAGCAGTATTATTGATTAGAGGACTAGTATTTTAGTCAGAGACAATGGATTGGCGTTAGAAACATCTTAATGCTGTATTTGTTTTAAACAAATGTGTTATTGTTTGTATTTGTTACAAACAGACATCTTTTCACTTCACAAGAAGCTAATTAATAAACTGGAGTCATGTGAATCATGTGGTTTTTATCTGCTGTTTGGGCTATTATTCTGATGGCACCCATTCACTGCAGATCCATTGCTGAGAGAAATTTCTCCAAATTTGTTCCAATGAAGAGACCAACTCATCTACGCCTTGGATGGCCTAAGGGTGAGTACATTTTCAGCAAATTTCAATTTTGGGTGAACTATTCCTTTAAAACTGTATATAAATGCTTTCTGAAGTGAAAAGAACTCCTATAATGAGGGTCGTCTGGATAAGAGGGTTCAAAACTCTGACACACTGACTTCCAACAAGTCCTTAGTCTCAGTTTTGACACATCTTCAAGAACAGAGCTCCAGTCTATGTGTCCAAAGATAATGCCCTACAAAGTGCTATACTTTGGATGCGTCCACGCTCCAGGTTATTTTGGGAAACAGCAGCCATGACCTTGGATAGAAGGGCTGTCCAATTTAGGAATTCAGTTGGATCTCCTTTTGTTGCTCTGTCAGGGTAGTGCTACAGTAGTACAGACTGACCTGTCCAATCATCTTGTGCCAGTAACTTATTTACCAAATGTTAATTTTGTTTTTCTGTTTTTTACACTGTAAGGACAAGTGAGAAGACTAGTTCATTAAAAATGTGTATCAGTAAAGTCACACACATTGTAAATTAAAGATTTATACAATTATGCAATTATTGTATCTATTTTTTTTGTACTTTCTAATGTAGAATATTCAGCAGTTCTGATCCACTACATTGACCCTGCAGCTACAGGTGATACTTTTTTTATAATATTCAGTAAAACTTTCTCTTTTTCTTTCTCTGTCTGGTGCATCCATCCATCCAGAATGTCATTGTTTGGATGAGAATCAGTATCACCACAGCATACCCATAAGCATATATAAATGGATCCTTTCTATAAAAATGGATATGCTAGAGATCCAGGGTGGTAATTCATTAATTTATCCATATATTATAATAATATGCATAGGTCACCCTGAGTAGGTGAAAGCACTGCATCCTGGCGTATGGATGCATATTCATGTGTCTGCAGTATAATGGACATCTGGCTGCTTAAATGATTTAATACTGAGTCAGTCTCATTCAAATTGGCCACATCATAATCACAATTAGATTTTCTTTGATCAACAATTAGAATAGAATAGATAATGTTTTATTACTTTTACATTGCAAAAGAGTGTATGTGATAAAAAATATTTTTTTAAAATTGGGTAGTTAAAAATTAAATATTTGTATCCACGCTGATTTCATTTTTTTAATGCAATTTTCTTCTTACAATTAAAAATTACTAAAATGCTTTAGTTTAACCTTTAATACATGTGAGTGAACATTAATCTTTTTTTTCAAGAAAACACGCACATGTTTTCTAAAAACCTGAACAAAAATGCAATAAAATGTGAACGTTTGTTTTATTTTTATTGACGCACCGTGCAAAAGGTCTAAATGGGTCCTTTCTATTTGGGGTAATTTCTTTCTAATGATTTTTAAGAACGATTCTTATTTCTTATGAAATAATAAAATATAGAAATGTGTGTGTGTGTGTGTGTGTGTGTATATATATATATAGAGAGAGAGAGAGAGAGAGAGAGTAAAATACTAAGGATATAAAAAAGAAACACACGTAAAGACAGCTTTCTATGAAAACAGATTACTTGTGAGTTCAAGCATCCACCTGCGTTGAAGAGGCGGTGAAAAGTGATACCTGCCGCTTTGAGTGGCAATCTGTTAAACCAATAAGCAAACGCCTCCTCAATCTACGTCAGTACTGCTGGAGCCAGAGACAATTGATTGGATGTCGATGGGCTCCCTGTACATTCGCTGTCCAATCATCGTCCTCCACATGCGGCAGAGAGGCAGTAGTGAGGCTCCTGCGATAAAACGAGAGTAAACGCCGCTTCCATCACCACTGAACGGGAGAGAAAGACGGTGAAAGGGGTTGACCTTCACATTTCCAGGCAGGCAGAGGCTTGGACGGGGGGTGAATGTGATGTACTAAGCAAGGATCTTTTCTTTTGGCTTTTCTTTTTCCACTGACTCCCAGTTCTTTGGGGAACACGAAAAGGACAGAATAACTCGTCTGTTTGGATAAAACTCTTGGAAGGTGCATTTGCCCGTCTCAACTTTCTACATATGTTCTAAATTGGATGTCAATGCATGTGTCACTCATTGGTATATTCGTATCTATTTTTCTGACCAAGGCAGATTTCTTGAGACGGATTCTATTCCCGTCTAACCATGGAGAATGCTCACGCCAGTAGTGTGGAAGAAGTTTATAGTTATTTCAGCGTCAACGAGAGCACGGGACTGACTTTAGACCAGGTGAAACGGCAGAAAGAGAAATGGGGTCCCAACGGTACGTCTGATACATTGTGTTCTTCACGGCCAGCGACGCGCCACAGACAATTTGAAGTTGACATGAAAATGTTACATTTGTTGCAGTCAGCCGGCTGGAGCGTTCGAAACAGCTGACTTCATCAAACACGTTTTTATGGCAAGCCGTTGATACATTGATTTTTATTTTATTATTATTAAAAAATCAAACTAGTATCGGTTTTTATGATACTAGTAGTTATTTAAAATACTAGTAAACAATTCAGTAGTGACTAGTATATTGTCCCCTTCTGTAGATAGGTACTAGTACATATTTTTAGTAACTTTCACCCTTGTCCTTAGAGTTTTCCTAAATTAATAGACACTAGTTATTAATTCCAATTGGTACTTTCAGCGTTTTTAAGTTTATTGGTATGATAGTTAATATTAGTCATCCTGGCTAGTCAATGACCAGTAAAGTAGTAATTGTAGCTAGTGAGATGCCAGTAACATCTGGGATTTGTGAGATACTACAATCTAATACGATCTTGAATATGTTTAGAAGCAACTAAAGGAATAGAAAAAAGTACTAGTACTACCTAATAAATCGTTACTAGTAAAACTAGAATAGGTTCCAGCAGCATCTAGTCTTCAGACTAGTAGGAACCACAGATTTCCATAGAAATCAATGGCAATTTTTTATTTATTTAAATAGTTACCAATTACAATGGAATAAACACTTGTCTTTACTGCCATAGTTATATGTAGCCAAGGATTCTGTACTAGTGAAACTGAAAAATATTAGTCTAAAATATTGTATTTTCTACAAGTGATTGGTAAGTGCTGATGTATGCTTCTTCGGAAAAGGTTAAAATAGCTTGCCATGCTCATTTTCATTGACTTTGACAAGGTGGAAAACAGACACACACAGGCCAGAAATAAGCTGAAAGAGATGTTTAATTCCCAACCATTTATTATGTCGCAGGACAATCAAAGCGAGCAAAGATGAGGCCGGTCTCCAGTCTTTCTCTTTCATCCTTTATACAGAACCATGCTTTTATGAAGATATGGATGAAAATAGTCCTGTCAGCACCCGGCTCCGAAACCTCTTGTAAATGTTTCACAGCATGTGCTCAAAGAGGGGCCAAATATTCACTCGTTTGGATTTAAACCAAATATTCCTTAACATTTTTCCTCTCAGAGTGGAAGGTGCTTATGACCGTTAATCTCTTCTGAAATATTACATTACATCTTGGGGGTAGTGTTCATCAATGTTGTTGTTTTTTTTTTTAATCTTTTTTATATTTTTCAATTTAATCTTTAATTAAATTGTAAAGTTTAATGTGTTATAATAAAGCCAAAGGTCTTAATGTAATTAACAATTATGTTTTAGTCCATGTCAAATCGATATCTGTTTTGGAATGTATTCAGGGTGTCTATTTGTAACTTTCTACTTTGTCTTTTTCATATCCTTCAATAAACCACACAGAGTTGCCAGCTGAGGAAGGTAAGATTACATTTTAAACAATAACGTGATGTTGTCATTGTACCTCTCACATGATTCTGATCAATTTAATTTTGTTGTTTGACAGGAAAATCTATATGGGACCTTGTCATCGAGCAGTTTGAAGATTTACTTGTACGGATTCTTCTACTGGCAGCTTGTATATCTTTCGTAAGTACATTTTGGTAACCTGTGCTGACTGATTTCTGCACTTTATTGTTATTGTGTAATATTATGGAGTGCAAATAGGTTCAGTACAGCCATTTCTCGGATGTGATTCAGCACCGATTCATGTCAGGTGTTGATTGCTTTACTAGAAACAAACCACAGTGATGCATGCACTGAAATAAACACCGACTGCTATCCAGCAGAGCTGTAAATGTGAAGATGTCTTGTTAGCTCCTGGAGTCATGCACGCCTTGTCTTGGGTTACTCGCAGATCAGAAAGGCTAAATGGCTGAGGTAGCGGAACTCTTTAGGAATGGTGACAACAGCATTCAGTGAGATTGAGTGTCTGTCACTAGCTGCCAAACATGATGTCTTACTAGTGCAGTACTGTTTTACAGCTGTGGTTTAAGCACTTCTTGATTTATTAGCCTGGACCGTTTACCACCGAGTGAAGACATGTGGCAGTTTGCTTGGAGACTTGAAAGTGTTGTGTAGTTAGCTTGTCAATCAAATTTATGTATGGTACCAGTGCTTAATATAGTGGTGGTGTAGCCTACTGGAAAGATTTGCCCTAGTAAGTAACAGGTTGTTGGTACAAATCGCAAATGGGTTAATATCCTGAATGAAAGATAGAAGATCTTAATTTAGATATATTTGTTAATTATGTATTCATTATTATTTGAAATGACTACTAGAAAATAATTAATTTACTGTAAAATAATTAAAAAATTAAGAGTTCATATTAAATAGAGTAACTGTTATATTCAGTATGTATGGATGGATGGATGGAAAAAAATGTTTTTGGGAAATTGTCCTCAGAGATTTTGGTTCATATTAACATGATAGCATCACACAGTTCCTGCAGATTTGTCGGCTGCTCATTCATTATATGAATCTCCCGTTCCACCACATCCCAAAGCTGCTCTATTGGATTGAGATCTGGTGAGGCCATTTGAGTAAAGTGAACTCATTGTCATGTTCAAGAAACCAGTCTGAGATGATTTGAGCTTTGTGACATGGTGCATTATCCTGCTGGAAGTAGCCATCAGAAGATGTGAGTATACTGTAGTCATAAAGGGATGGACATGGTCAGCAAAACAGTACTACGGTAGACTGTGGAATTTAAATGATGGGGCCCAATGTGTGCCAACAAAATATCCTCCACACCATAAAACCACCACCACTAGCCTGAACCGTTGAGAAAAGGCAGGATCGATCATGCTTTTTACACCAAATTCTGACCCTACCATCTAAATGTCGCAGAAATCGAGACTCATCAGACCAGGCAATGTTTTTCCAATCTTCTGTTGTCCAATTTTGGTGATCCTGTGTGAACTGTAGCCTCCGTTTCCTGTTCTTAGCTGACAGGAGCGGCACCCATAGGCGGAGCATGTGTAAGACTTAGCCTTGCCCTGGCCATGGGGACTTGGGGGAAAAATTCAACTTAATTGGACAAAAATGCCCCTGCACAAACAAATATAATCTGTCACGTCTTTGCTAACAAAGTGAATATGAATAGACGGTGTCGATTCCGGGATTAAATTAAGATGGCAAAACATAAGACTTCAGATGAGTCATCACTGAAGACTCCTGCGAATTCCCTCATCATAAACATCAAACCGCAGATGTACATGTATGTACAAAGAGATTCATTTCACAGTGTACACAACATCAGTGATTTTATAAAGATAGTTTAGTTTTTTTTTGTGAGAGTGCTTAAATTTGTGATAGATCAATGTCAGTGATTTTAAGGAAACTTTATACATTTCTGGTGTTTTTATTAAATTGAAATAATGTTAAATACAAATTCAGTCCCAGTAATATATATTTTTTTGCCTACATGAGACCCCATGTCTGGTTCTTGCCTAAAAAGACGGGTTTATGATGTTTAATACATTTGGCTGCTTTTAGAGTCGCTGCCATGTGATTGAACAGGTGTACCAAATAAATTGGCCGGTGAGTGTGTATATTTCAACAAAAAAATAACAAAGCTGTTAAATTCAATACTATTCAATATTCAACACCAAAATGAATGTTGAATTATTTTGAATCTTTGTAGATTTAAGAACTGTATCTGTTTTATATAATACAAATTTTGCAATAATTGTGCTATAATGTATTGAAATATTAATAAGTAAGGGATAATGAACAAACTCAAAGCTTCCACCAAGAAAAACTGTTCCTAGCAAAAAGTACGGCGCCAACTTCAGTTACCCAGATGAGCCTGTGTTATCAGCTTTTACCGGTTGTTATCGAGGGATAACATACCTCGGTATATCACAACTGACCAAGCAGAATCAAGGATTCCACATAGCCGTTTAATAACTACAAATAACATAGTCATAAATAATTGCAATATATTGCATGTAATGTAAATGTAATATATTGCTCTTTCTCCCTCGATTTCTGTCTCTCTCTGTATATGTGTATATATAGCTGTTCATATTTGAATGTTGTATTGTTTTTTTAATTATTTTTATAATATAACTAAGAAAGTAAGGATCTTTGTGTTGGATGGCCAAATTCGTTAGTTACAATCCATCTGCATAGTTGATGAGATTAAACTGGCTGGTTGGATGGAAGGAGAGAGGTATGCCAGCGGAGTGATACTGAGGTGTTGGAGTCTATGGTTTGACAGCTGTCTCGTAGTTGGCTGTGTAAGAGGGCATCTCTGCAGGCCAAATTAGGCCTCTGACCTTCAGTTGCAGACTTCTCATTACAACAGACGGACCAGCAACTCCACTGTCTCGTGAGAACACCACTAAGATGTTGATTGGAGAGCCTCTGTCTCAGCATATGACCTTCATGCTAGACATCTAAGGACTCTCTGTCTGAGGAAGATCATGCATATCCATTTTTAAAGGTGTAAATCAAAGCTGCTCTTCAAGTTGCTATAATTCTATTAAGTTGATATAAGGTCTATGATGTGAAGGAAAGTAAATGTTGGTGCTGCTTATTTTAGGAGTCCATATGTAATAATGCATTTAATGAGAGAATTAACTGATGTCGTGCTGTGGCTGCAGTGAGCTATAGGAGTTTTTTTTCCAGTCATTATTAAAATATACTGCTGTGTTTGGCTTTCTTCATGCTGATTTGTCACGTTTTTTGTATATATTTTTTCCTGTGTTTAAACTTTTTTTTTATTTTTTTTTTAATCATGCAGATTATGCAATCTAAACAATCACATTTGCAAACTGGTTGTGTTGAATCCGTTGTGAGAAGGCAAATGTCACGGCGTGTCTTGACTAGAATCTTGATCTACCCGACTACTTAAAATATCCACAGGTTATTCCGAATGTAAAATATTTTATTAGATCTAATGGGATGTGTTTTGACATGACTTTATTTGTATTTTTTTTATTGCAGGTATTAGCCTGGTTCGAGGAGGGAGAGGAAACAATCACTGCATTTGTGGAGCCTTTTGTAATCTTACTGATTCTTATAGCTAACGCCATTGTAGGTGTCTGGCAGGTCAGTAGAGCATGAGAAGACTCGTACATTTAAGTGTGTTATTTCTGCACAATTGGAACACATAATGACTGTTATCAAACGGGTTTCTCACATCTGTCTATAAGAAAGTCCCATCCCAACACAAATGCTGAATCTGCCATTGAATACAATCTTATTTTCACATTTGATTCTCTCCATCTCAGGAACGAAATGCAGAAAATGCCATTGAAGCCCTTAAGGAGTATGAGCCAGAGATCGGCAAGGTGTACCGTCAGGACAGAAAGACTGTCCAGAGGATCAAAGCCAAAGACATTGTGCCTGGAGACATTGTGGAGGTCGCTGGTAAGAGCTCCCTTTTCTCTGAATTCATTGCACTTCTGGGTTGTTATATGAGGTAATTACAGCCTCTCAGCTCTCCGGTCTCTGTGGGCCCTGTACAGCTCCACTATAGTAGTATAGGTATTTTTGGTTGCACCTGTTGATTCTCAATGGACTGTGTGCGTCAGTCCTCATCACATTTTCATCAGATCTCATGCTCTTCCTAGAAGCTTATCTATATCCATTGTTGGCTCTTTTGGTTTGCTTCTCATGGTTTGCTTTAGATTCATTTGGAGATCACTCTCAGATTTCTCAGCTATTGCAAATAATTAATATGGTTTGTAATAATAATAATAATAATATATTTATTTTGTATAGCGCCTTTAAAAGTAGCTTTCTCAAAGCACTTTACATACAAGCATAACTCCAAATGAATAAACACAATGTAAGTACAAGAAAATAAACGCATAAAATCAAGTTCATGTAAAAGCAATCCTAAAATAAAATGTTTTAAGAAGAGATTTAAAAGTCACTAATGAATGTGCTTCCCTGATGTCGGCCGGGAGAGAATTCCAGAGCTTAGGAGCATAGACAGAGAATGCTCGGTCACCCCACGTATGAAGCCGTGTCTTCGGAACAACCAATAGACCACTCTGAGAGGAGCGCAGATTGCGACGTGGTGTGTAGGGGATTAATAAGTCAGTCAAATACTCAGGTGCCAGATTGTGCAGAGATTTATAGGCCAGCATAAGGATTTTAAAATCAATACGGTACCTAACAGGTAGCCAGTGCAGGGACTCCAAGACTGGAGTTATATGGTCCCTGGTCTTGACCCCAGATAGTACTCTAGCAGCTGAATTTTGAAGATATTGCAATTTATCCAGTGATGATTTAGATACCCCAGCTAGAAGACCATTGCAGTAGTCAATGCGCGAAAAGACAAAAGAGTTAATCAACTTCTCAGCTACCGAAAAGGATAACATAGGACGTAGCCGGGCTATATTTCTGAGGTGATAAAACGATGTCTTAACTGTATTCTGGACAAAAGGCTCAAATGACAGTGTGGCATCAAATATGACACCCAAATTCTTTAATTTGGACTTAAACTCCAGTGCAACGCCATCAACAGACAGAGTAGGAGACCCAACCTTTCGCAGTTGATGTGGAGATCCAAGGAGCATGACTTCTGTTTTTGAGCCGTTTAGAGACAGAAAATTATTGGACATCCAAATCTTTATCTCAGCAATACAGTTAGAAAGATGCCCAACGTTCACTTGCTGACCCGGTCTAGTATGGATATAAATCTGTGTATCATCAGCATAAAAGTGATAGTTAAGGTTTAGAGATTGTAGTAATTGACCAAGTGGAAAGATGTACATACTAAAGAGTAGAGGACCCAAGACTGAACCTTGTGGAACACCCGTATGAACAGAACCAACCTTGGACCTATAACCACCCATAAAAACAAATTGGCTACGGTCAGTGAAATAAGACTTGAACCAGTCAAGAACAGTCTCTGACAAGCCAAATACATGTTCGAGGCGATTAAGTAGTAGGGCATGGTCAATAGTGTCGAAGGCTGAACTGAGATCCAAGAGAATGAGAATGGACGTGGAGCCGGAGTCGGAGGCAATTAGTAAGTCATTAGCGACTTTCACCAACGCAGTCTCAGTGCTGTGTAATTTTCGAAAACCTGATTGATGTTGCTCAAATAGTTTATTTTCAATTAAGTGTTTGTTTAATTGAGCTGCAACCACACCCTCCAAGATTTTAGACAGAAATGATAGATTTGAGATTGGGCGATAATTTGACAGATTTTTCACATCAGAGTTTTGCTTTTTTGAAACAGGAGTAACCGCAGCAGTTTTAAGTGCTGCTGGCACCTCCCCTGTTGACAAAGAGTCATTTATTATAGCAAGAACTGAGGGACATAAAGGACCAAAACAGGATTTAAACAGGCTACCAGGCATGGGATCAAGTATGCAAGTGGTAGCTTTCATACCAGAAACCTGGTTGCAGAGCATCTCAGGTTGTAATAAAGTAAATTTGGATAAAGGAATGCCAGAGAACCTAGGAGTATTAACTGGTAGATCTGCAGACTGCAAGGAATGGATATTTGTGCGAATATTGTAAATTTTTTCACTGAAAGATTTGAGAAACTCATTACACAGCCCATCAGATAAAGTCATAGAACTGACACCATCTGCTTTAAGCAGACTGTTAATTGTATGAAAGAGCTTCCTGGGATTGCTTTGATTATTATCAATAATGTTTGAGAAATAGGCAGATCTTGCAGTTTCAATGGCTACTCTGTAGTTTGACAAGCAATCTTTCCATGCCTGGTGGAACACATTTAAACCAGAGTGACGCCATTTTCGCTCTAATTTCCGACACACAGCCTTCTGTATACGCAATTCACCATTATACCAGGGGGCTGACTGTGCAAATGAAACATTACGTGTTTTTATGGGTGCAAAGATGTCCAAGTTGGCTGTAAGGACATTATTGAATGCTAAAATTTTATCCTCGAGAGGAGCAGAAGACATGTCAACTAAAGAAGAGACAATCGAGTTTGCAAAAATAGCATGATCAATTGATTGCCATTTACGGAAAGAAATAGTTCGTGAAGTCTCTCTACTAGACTGAAATGTTTCAATATTAAAAAAGATAGCTAGATGATCAGAAAGTCCAGCATCCACAACAGAGAGATTAGAAAGAGATGAGTCATTTGCAATAATTAAATCTAACGTGTGTCCTTTACAGTGAGTGGGGACATTTACAAACTGAGAAAAATTAAAACAGTCCAAGAGTGATAGAAAATCCTTGGCCAAGAGACAGGCTTTCTGATCTACATGCAAGTTAAAATCACCCAGAATCAAAATTCTCTTAAATCTGACAGACAATATAGAAAGAAGATCAGCAAACTCAGACAGAAAGCATAGCTTAATTTTCTTGATGTACCTGGAACTTCATTCATAAAAATATATAAAAAAAAATGAAACCTATGATAATTTCCCAAATGTTCCTGCAGACGATGCATAAAACGCGCATCGCTAAATGCATCCTGCTTTATGAATCACCAATTTTTTTTAAATCATAATTTAATAAAAAATTCATTCACTGATCAAATGGTCGTGTGTGTGTGACAGGGTCACATCTCAGTGGATTCAGCCGTCTTAACTGTCCGTGGCTTGTGTACTGCAGCAAACACAAAGGAGCTTCATCACTGTGTCTGTCACACCACTCTGTTCCCCTTTTGGGCTTGAACTGATGGTAAAACTAAGGACATTATTAACTGTCTTTACATTTATTTTGAAAGCTGAAGCTCGCGATTATGGAAAGGGGTATTCTCAGACGAGTGTTTGCAGTGTTCGGCCAATCACAATGCACGGAGTCAGTTGGCCAATCAGTGCAGACTGTGCTTGTCTGAAGGAGGGACTTTGTAAAAAATTATGTTTGAGAGAGGTGGGGCATAGAGGACCTACAATAATGTACAGTATTTGAAAAATGTAAACATATTCACCAAATACACAAAATAATGATTTTTAAAAAAAAGCATCATATGACCCATTTAAATTTACCATGAAATCTGAATTGACAAATCTTATTTTTATGGGTTATTGCATCGTTTATTATAAACGATTTATCTGTTTTTGCCTCATAATGTTAAATAAAAATAACCGGTAGAATGTTTTAACCTTTAACTCTTTGCACTGCAGTAGAACCAATGGTGTATGTTCTGTGAATAGTGGTAGATGTTATATTTAGCATCGATACGCTGTTCAGATTATGGAATGGTTTAATTATAACTCGCATTGAAATTGTGCAGATGACAGGTGTCAGCCCACCGGCCACCCCTTCTGCAGCGTCCCACAGTATTGCAGCCCGTGACGTCATGTGAGTTTCAGACAGACTGCGATGTCACCTTGGAGAGGTCATTGGTGGAATAGTGCTGTTTTGGGGTTAGTGCTTAGGCTTAAACATGGGTAAATTGTCCACTAATGCATTGGTTTCGCAATTCTGCAATTTTGCTAAATGTCCATTCTTGCAGAAAGGGACGTGATAACAGATTTGACCAACCAACACGTCTGGATGTGATTAATTTAGGAAGAGTGGGTCACCTGGAGCTTTTTGGCTAAATCTGGAGAGCATTTCTGATCGTTTAAAGTGCAGTGCCTGTGGTCTCTCTGTCTCTGAGTCTTTGTCTCTGTCTCTGCTCCTGCTGTGGGTTGTGAGCAGGACGCAGTCCAAGCCTCCGCTCGGCACACACACTGCAGAGGACTCTGGGACTGTAACCGGTTTAGTCGTGAACAGAATTACAAATGCTGCCAGCGGCACCCTGACAGCCCATCAGTTCCATGCAGGGCCGAGCTCAGCACGTTGGCCACCCCACAGTCCTCTGTGCACATCTGATGCTTTAATTAGCATATCTTCCAATGCTCTTTGATATTCCAAACCAAGGTCCTTTGGTTTATAAGACAACCTAAGGTATAATCTATGAGGAATAACTGATGTAAGGATAATTCTTGGTATTTGGGCAGGTAAAATGCAACCGTTTTCAGTGATGAACTGAGCAATTTCATCAACTTTGCAAGAATCTCTTTTAAGACTCCATGAAAGAGAGATTCATTTGGTAGTATTATTATTATTTATTTTTAATTAATCCATGTCTTTTATAGCTTTAATGCGTTTTTTCTGCCTGTTATATTTTAGTTTTTTTAATAATTGTTTTTCCCCCAATAGTTTTCTGCTCCTGCATTCATTCCGTATTTATTTATTGTTTTATTTTATTTTTTTTACTTTTATATTTTTATTATTATTTTATTTGTATGACTTTATTTTTATTACTAACAACAGCAAGATTATGGGTTTGATTCCCAGGGAATGCATGAAGTGAAGATTCTTTTTATTTTTTATAAAACTTAGAATAAAACTTAATAATATATATTTATTTATTTATTTATTTATTTTAACTTATTTATTCATTTGAATTCTGCCCAGACACCCAACAAGCCGTGTGGTTAACAACATAAAACAGAAATAACTTCTCTATCCAAACATGTTTTAGACATTGTTCCAATCTTCAAAGATCAGTCATTTTTTATGCAATGCTTATCAGCTAAGGAAAAATCAGTAATTGAAACCAGTGAAGTTTTTTCAAGTGTGTACAGTGCAGCCATAATGTCAAGTGGAAGGGGTCCAGCTCTAACAGCTGTTCCTATTGTTCATTTCGAGAGATTACCTTATAGGGAAGTGCCCATAGTGTCCCACCCCTCTTCCCCCTCCTGGAGCTGCTTTCACATAGGCCTTACCAATCAGCACTCTGCGTGCTTTGGGAATTCAAGCACCCAGGGTGGCATGCAACATTCTGCTGGACCTGGTAACCATCGCCTATCACCACGGAGCCCTGCGGCAAGTGGCGGGGGCCTGGCAGGTGTTTGATGCCCCAAGCCTGTCAGCAAGGATCCACAAAGTTAATATGAATGAGAGCAAGGGAGATATTGCTATTTATCAATGATGGGGTTGAGCCAGGTGTCCAGTAATCCTCAACACACTTATCTTAAGTGGCCAATCATGCACAAAACCAGTGATTTGTAAATTATAGATTGTTTATTGCCTTTTGACCGATATAGGTTAGTTTGATGTTTAAGTGTGTGATAACTGATATTTTTAATTAATAATAATAAAAAATTGACTTTTTATATTATTTTTGACATAAAAGCAATGATAATGTGTTGTTATTGATTAATTTAATTAAAAATAAATTTTTAAAAGAGTGTGTGTGTGTGTGGAGATATATATATATATATATATGATTTTTTTTTTTTTTGTCTGGCAATCACATAAAAAAGTTAAAATAATTAGACTGGGCCCATGCAAAATAACTATTTTATAAATTGTCTTGATGTCAAAATTAGTACAATAATAACTACACCGTGGCAATTTATTTTTGAAAAATCAAAATATTGAACGTTATTGCATTATCAAGAGTCCTATTTGACTCTTATGAAAATTAACTATAACTTTATTATAGTAAAATTATAGTAGCCATAATTTTTTTTTGTGGATTGATTACCATTTGTACAACCATAGTTTTAAATTCCATGGTTAAACTATGGTTAGTGTAGCAAAACCATAATTAGTTGTTCCCTTGTTACCCTCTGTGCATTTAGAGAAAGAGAGAGAGAGAGAGAGAACTGCTGTGATAATCTGTCTGCATTCAATCTGCTGTACATGCTATAGTGCAAAATGTTTGTGAGAGTTTCCCGGAATGTGCAGAATAATGCGCGATACCCAGAGTCCCACACCAAAATTCAGGCCTTGTTTAACTAAGTAAGCAAAAACTAAATTACAGTAGTAGGACTGTGCAATTAATCACGTGTCATGATTGTCATGTGCATCTCGTCAGTAAACTGGTTCTGTGATTAGTTGTAAAGTTGCGTCATCGAATGCATAGAATTGTAGTTCACTGACAATAAGACAATATCACGTTCATTATCGCAAGCCGAATCGGAGCGATGCCAGTCAAGACTAACTGATTTATTAGAGCTTTATTATCGAATGGCGAAAATAAAGACTAAAATTAAAGTAACAAGCCTGGTTTGAAAATTTAAGTAGTAGAAAGTAAAGATATTTGTGTAAAAATGTAAGGAGTGAAAGTAAAAAGTTGTCCGAAAAATAAATAGTGAAATAAAGCACTGATACCAGAAAAATCTACTTAAGTACAGTAACAAAGTATTTGTACTTCGTTACTTCTCATCTGTGCAATTTCTGATGCTGTCTATGTTGCTTAGGCCCTTCTACCATTATGTCCGTTTTTAAAAAACTATTATACTATTATATTGCCCAGCACCAGTTTAACCTCGAGACCCTCACAGTTCAACATTTCCCTGCCAATCAGATGGCTATACTGTGATGACATGTGGCAATAAAGAGTAGGCATGTTTGTTTGACCCCTCGTCCTGCATCGCTATAACAAGCAGAGGAATGAAAACTGTTGCTGGGGGACTGATGGAAGCATAAACGTTTAAACAAAACTGCTCTGCTTTCCGTCCTCCAGTCTCCTCCTGAGCAGAGTTAGGTGTGAGCTATTTTACCCTGCTGTGCTGATTGATGCATGCTGAAGGTATTTTAAGATACTAAAGTGCTTTATGATATGACAGCTGGAATGCATGTATATGCTGCATCTTCCTTTCCACTGGATTTTTTTTCTTGATCTTGAACGCTCCATTAATAGTTCAGTATTGAGCTGAATATATGGTGAGTCCTTGTGTGGGTGTTGTGTAGGGTCCTTTTGCTGGGCTTGTTCTGGGCTCTCCATGCTCTTCCAGGGCCGATGAGGTGGCTGTGTGCATACAGTGGGCGGATAGATAACTCCAACAGCTCAGGGGTTTGGAGGTCACTCCTCTACCTGGAGGCCAGATATGCCTGAAATAGCTCTTTGCTGAGGCTTTTTGTATATGCACACTGATAAATGCTGCTATGTTCTGGAAAGTGTTGACACACTTGTGAACTATGCCATCGGACCTCTCTTAAGTCATAAATCAACTCCCAGTTAGAGCATTATATCAATTAGAGATAATTGAATAAACGCGTCATTCTCACCTTGTGGTACTAGTCTACATTAGTCAGCGGCACAATTAAGCATCTCAGTGAAACTTGTCTGTGTCACTTGAAGTATGAACCTTTTTAATTAAAGTCTTAAAGGAGTCATATGATCTGATTGTCAAGTTTGACTTTCTCTTTGGAGTGTTACAAGATCTTGGTGCATAAAGAAGAGCTGTAAAGTTGCAAAGACTAAAGTCTGAAATCCAAGGAGATATTCTTTATAAAAGTTAAAACTTGTCCACACCGTCCTAAAATGCCTCGTTCTAACACACTCCACGTCTACAAACCTGATTCCAAAAAAGTTGGGACACTGTACAAATTGTGAGTAAAAAAGGAATGGAATAATTTACAAATCTCATAAACTTATTTTATTCACAATAGAATATAGATAACATATGAAATGTTGAATGTGAGACATTTTGAAATGTCATGCCAAATATTGGCTCATTTTGAATTTCATGAGAGCTAACCATTCCAAAAAAGTTGGGACAGGTAGCAATAAGAGGCAGGAAAAGGTAAATGTACATATAAGGAAAAGCTGGTGGACCAATTTGCAACTTATTAGGTCAATTGGCAACTTGATTGGGTATAAAAAGAGTCTCTTAGAGTGGCAGTGTCTCTCAGAAGATGGGCAAAGGATCACCAAATCCCCCAATGCTGCAGTAAAAAAATACTGGAGCAATATCAGAAAGGAGTTTCTCAGAGAAAAATTGCAAAGAGTTTGAAGTTATCATAATCGGCAGTGCATAATATCATCAAAAGATTCAGAGAATCTGGAACAATCTCTGTGCGTAAGGGTCAAGGCAAGAAAACCATACTGGATGGCCTTGATCTTTGGGCCTTTAGATGGCACTGCATCACATACTACTGTGATGGAAATCACAACATGGGCTCAGGAATTCTTCCAGAAAACATTATCTGTGAACACAATCCACCATAGAGGATGAGAACTGTTTCCAGTGAGAGTAGCCTACAACGTGATGTTTTATTAACAAATTTCGAGAGGAGCATGCACAGAAAATCAACGTGGTCAATTCACTATCAATTACCACACCATCCATCCAACCCCCTTGAGAGAGAACCACATGCAGATAATCAACACAGCCAATTCACCATCAGTAATCTCTTCATCTATCCAACCACCACAATTGAGAACCACTATAAATAATTAAAGCAGCCTTACCTTCATTCTTTCTCTAGTGTTTCAGCATCCCTCCACCACCCCGACTCCTCACCGTCGTCCCATTCTGGGGGGAGCACTCAGCGCTCGGGCCGATGCTGAGCTCTGAGCCCTCTCCCTGGGCAGCATGCCAAATATGTATAATATTCTTGCATTATTATCTGCAAGGTGAACTCTTAAAACTGGTGTCTGTTTCTATCAAGTCGGACAGTTCCATATTTGCAAGGACAGTCCTGCGCTTCTGACTCACTGTATGTAAGTATGTTTACATATGTAAAAGATTTGCCACTGAGGATTCAAGCACGAGTTTTGAGCAGATCACAAATAAAGACATGGAGTTATGTTTACGCAACGCGTTGAATCCCACTATAATCACACCCACTCTAAAGCGGTACTAAACTGCAGTGGAAACAGAAACCGAGCCAAGCTGTACCATGTATTGGAAAAGTGCCATAAATTCCTCTTCCTGATTCAAATTCGAATCGAATCTCCCTTTGCAGTGTTGCTAAATTCCCACTCATAAATTGAAAGGCAGTCAGTTCTTAAATTCTGACGTTTGGCCAACCCTGTTGCATTACAATTTATGAGCAGTTACTTATAGCATCATCTACAATTCTCCTCCTCCAAATCATGATAGATTGTCCATAAAACAACCTCTGATTATATTCACGTCGATTGTCCATTCTTACAAGAGAGTACTTGTTGGCTCAGCTTGTTCGTTCTCTTGTTGCAGTGAACAATGCTGTGTGACCTTCTAGGAACTGGACCTCATTTTGTACATTCGTTTCCTATTTAGGTGGCTGAAAGTTGCAATTGAGCTCCATTTAAGCCTTTCTGAGAAAAGCCGTCACTCTCTCGTGTGTGTGTGAGTGACCTTGTCGCCGTAGCTCTTCACAGATCATGGCAAAAGCATAGCCCATTAATCCACAGTGCAGAGATCCTGTTGCACCCACATGTGTGATGATTGTGCCAAGGCCATGCAGCATCCATTGTTATCATGCCCTGCTATTTCTCATGCTGCCACACTCCACATGCTAGCCGAGCAGGTTCACTGGACTTTCACTGATGGATATGTTCGTTTAATATTGACAGATCAGCAAATGGACACTTAATCCTGCTAAGTGTGGCCTAAGAAAGCTCATCACAAACATAGTCCTCAAAGGTGCTCTTGAATTCCATTGTTATAAGTTGCGAATACATGGAGAGTGTAACACCTCTCACCTTGGTGTTAACCTTTGTCACTCCTCGCGTCGAGTGCAGGTGCAGCTGCTCTCATGCCTCTGTGTTTATACCTGATCAGCGCATCGCTGAACATATCAAAATGTTTCCCCATTTTTGGTACGGTGCATTGTTGATCCCCATGCTATTTTTTTCTTTTGCTCTTAAGGGCGCAGATGAGCTCTACTTTGTTCTCAATGGGCAAACTTGCTCTTTTCTCTCTGGTTTCTTTCTCTCCCGCTCTCCTTTTTAAGTCCTTTCAAGCCATTTAATGACTGTACAAGAGGGACTAGTGGATTTCGATTAATTCATTTGATTTGGGTTCGTCATGGTTCAATAATTTCTTCAGTCAGGAAAATAATTCCGAAGACATTTGAGGTTATGCTTTCTTAATGCTGCTTTCTCTGACACTTGCAGCAATGCAACATAATGCATGAGGTTAAAATGTTACAACTCAAAAAACAAAACAAAAAAACAAATACACCGTTTGGATTTGGTTTAGTATGACCACAAGAAGATAAACTTTTTGATTTCGAAACCATATCTAATTTCTTCACTGATATTACCATTTTCAAGTTTAATGTTGCATTATTGAATTCTAGTGCCGTTTATTTTTTCACCTATGTGTTTATTTAAAGGGATAGAACACAAAAATAAAAATGTATTATTTGCTCACCCTCTTGTCATTCTTCGATTTTGACTTATTTGTTCTAAATTCCTTTCTTTTCTAGTGGGTGACAAGGTACCTGCCGATATCCGTATCTGTGCTATTAAGTCCACCACACTCAGAGTGGACCAGTCTATCCTAACAGGTAACAAATCATTTGGTTAATTTGTGTGTGAATTTTAAGTGTTAAGTATTTTAGCTGTGGATTTTACTACTAATTCGCTCATGTTGCAGGTGAGTCTGTGTCCGTCATTAAGCACACCGACCCCATACCGGATCCCCGTGCTGTCAATCAGGACAAGAAAAACATGTTGTTCTCAGTAAGAAAATTGGACTTCAGCTAAACCAAATACATGTTGATACAAAAGCCATGTTTTTTTCCTGTTCATGTTAAATGTGTCAATTTCAGGGAACCAACATTGCTGCAGGCAAAGCTGTAGGTGTGGTGGTGGCCACAGGTGTGAACACAGAGATCGGTAAAATCCGTGATGAGATGGCCTCCACTGAGCAGGAGAAGACGCCCCTGCAGCAGAAGCTGGATGAGTTTGGGGAGCAGCTCTCTAAGGTCATCTCTCTCATCTGCATCGCCGTGTGGATCATCAACATCGGCCACTTCAACGACCCCGTCCACGGTGGCTCCTGGATCCGTGGAGCCATTTACTACTTCAAGATTGCTGTCGCTCTAGCCGTGGCTGCCATCCCTGAAGGACTTCCTGCTGTCATCACCACCTGCCTGGCTCTCGGCACCCGCCGTATGGCCAAGAAGAATGCCATTGTCCGCTCTCTGCCCTCTGTGGAGACGCTGGGTTGCACTTCCGTTATCTGCTCTGACAAGACCGGCACCCTCACCACCAACCAGATGTCCGTCTGCAGGGTGAGCCCTTTCTTTAGCAGTTTAATCGTCCAGGTTTTGTACAGAAAGGGTAAATGCATTTAGCTCAGTGAAACACAAATTTGCATACACTCATCAGTCTGTTGTTCTGGATGCTGTATATACATATATTATGCATGTGATTGTGTATATATATTAGGGTTGGTAAGCGATTTTAAAATTTCTAATTAATTACATGATGTGGTGATTAAATAATATAATTAATCACACATCAAATTTGGAGAAATTACTCTGAAAAGATAATTAAAAATCATTGCTGTGCATTTCTGTGTGTAATACATTTTATCAAACAAGATATTTCTTGCTGAACCTACTTTTTGTAATGCCTGTTTGATGCTTTACACAACAATGACTTTAAATGATCTTTTTTGAAGTGCAATTAATTAATGACCACATCATGTAATTAAAACCATATAAGATATATTAATATTGTAATAATACTGTTTTGGTATTATTACAATAAATTTAATACTATTTATACCACTGGCGTCGGAAGCAAAAAGAAATGTGGAAGCAAAAATGTGTTTTCTGCCTTTTAATTTAATAATTGCTTTTAAAGCCACATACCAGTTACTACGTACCAGTCAAGGTTTCTTAAAAATTCACACAGCAACAAAAGTCTAGTAAGTCGTTTTGAAAAAAAAAAACACCAGATAACTGATAAAACAACATAGGTTATGTAGCAAAGACTACAAGATGCCTTTTAAAAGCAACAAGCAAACAAATGATGAATATTCCCTTCAATAGCAGCTTGTGCTGTGACAGTATGTGAGCACACAGCAGAGATGCTAAGATGCTTTGTTTACATTGCTGTGTCACGTGAGGGGAGCTGCGGCAGGCGTGAGTAGTGAAAACATGGAATGGAGTTTAATTTATGTGGACTCTGAATGAGCCAAGGGGAGTGGATTTGAGGATGCAGCAGCATGGAAGTCAAGGCTGTAGTTAAAACGCCGAATGGAATTCAATTTATTAGGTAATTCCTCAAGTAGAATGGATTTGACTGATGGCTCTCTGACAAGTGAACAGACATAAGTGCTGAATTAGAGATTGTAAAAGTGAGTTGGTCCGATATCATTAGTATTGAAAGTGGGTGGGTCTTGGCGCATTCAGTTAACAATTGGAATCTTAAAGGAACAGTTCACCTAAAATTCTGTTATTTATAGGTTTTATAAATATCCAAATTTGGAACTCCATGGTAAATAAATGACAACTATTCCTTTAAAATTGTCTTTCAGATGTTCATCATAGACAAGGCTGAGGGGGAGAACTGCTCACTGACCGAGTTCACCATCTCCGGCTCCACATACGCTCCAGAAGGAGACGTGTGAGTATCTCTCTGCTCTCATATTTACGTGTACTTCTGCAGTCAAACTGATGCCTGTGACTTCACATTTTTGCCAGCTTCTGTTTTAGGAAGTAGTTTATTGATCATTCTGTTGCTCTGGTTGCTCAGATTCCTTGATAACCGATTAGTGAAAAGCTCCCAGTATGACGGGTTGGTGGAGCTGGCCACCATCTGTGCCTTGTGTAATGATTCCTCCCTGGATTATAATGAGGTGCGTTTTCTAATTGTCCTTTTTTTAAAACCTGGATTATGTAAGCAAAATGTCCATTGCTTTGTTTAAAAAATTCTTCAAAATTAATATATAAAATTAATATATTTTAAAAACCATTATCCATCTATCTATCTTTATGTACATTTTATTTTTAAATTACATATAATACCTACTTTTTTGGTCAAAATTAAATGTATTTAATAAAAAAGGAAAACAGAAATACCATTTAAAAATAACTACAATTTAAAGAACTATTTTCTTTTTTAATTATATTTTAAAATGTAATTTATTCCTGTCATGTGTAGCCGAATATTCAACATTACTCCAGTCTTGGGCGTCACATGATCCTTCAGAAATCATTTTAATAATATGCTGATTTGCTAATCAATGTTAAAAAAAGTTCTGCTTTATTTAACTTTTTTCAGGATTCAAAATTAATTTATTTGAAATTGAAATATCACATGGTGATAAGTGCTAACTCTCTTTCAGTCTAAAGGCGTTTATGAGAAGGTTGGAGAAGCCACGGAGACAGCTCTGACCTGCCTGGTGGAAAAGATGAACGTTTTTGACACTGACGTCAGGAGCCTGTCAAAGATCGAGAGAGCCAACGCCTGCAACTCAGTAAATATTTATACGATTAATAAATAATTTTGCAAGCACTTGTTAAATCGTGATTTAATTCCTCCATATGTGTGTATGTATAGGTGATCAAGCAGCTGATGAAGAAGGAGTTCACCCTGGAGTTCTCCAGAGACAGGAAGTCTATGTCTGTGTACTGTTCCCCAAACAAGGCCAAATCCTCTACTGCGAAGATGTTTGTCAAGGTACTAACCGGATACTTGTTTGTTGTGTAGTGAGTTTTTGTATTGGCAGGTTTTTCGGATTGATAAACAGCTGTGTTTTCCTCAGGGAGCTCCAGAGGGAGTGATCGAGAGGTGCACGTACGTGCGTGTGGGGGGATCCAGGGTTCCCCTGACTCAAGGCATCAAGGATAAGATAATGTCAGTGATCAGAGAGTACGGCACTGGCCGCGATACCCTGCGCTGCCTGGCACTGGCCACCCGCGATAGTCCAATGAAGAAAGAGGAGATGATCCTGTCAGAAACAGCCAGCTTTGCAGAGTATGAGGTGACTGAGTTACTGAACTATGCCAGGCTTTGTGTCATGCTCACTGCTATAGAATAAAGCATTTATCCAAATAGTTAGATAGCTATCTAGTATCTAACAAGTTTCATAAACTATTTATTCATCTAGCTAGTTAGCTAATAAACAATTCTTCCTTTTTACTGTTTAGATAAATACTTTCTAGTGCCATCTGGTAAACACCAGTTTTTTATGTAGTTTGTAGTTTATCTATCTAGATCTATAACTGTCTAATGGCTAACATAATCTAAAATGTTTCTTTGCATCTTTTTAGATTTCTATCAATTAAACTGTTCAGCCATCTATAGCCGCGTTTCCACCGCAGGAACTTTACCCAGGAACTAGGGACTTGGTCCGGTACTTGGTGTGTTTCCACCGCAGGAACCAGGAACTAAATAAAAGTTCCGGGTAAAAAAATGCCCCCCAGAAAGTCCCTGCTGGCGAGGTGGTACTTTTTTAAAGTTCAGGAACTTTCGGGGGCGGGACTTTGGCGCTAAACATCCTGATTGGTTGAGTTGACGCAGCATTGGTTGAGTTCAACCACCATTTATTCGGATCAACATTTTCAAAATATTACTGTTATTGTGTCATGAAATGTAATTTTAAAAGTATTTCAGGCGAGAATGTAGTTGTTTAAAACTCAAATCTGTTGTTTATTTATAAAGACAGCGCCTATTTAAAAATGTGTTTCGCCGATCTCTGAGACGGTGAGCTCCACACGATCAGCGAGAGCTCAGTGATCATCTATCCGCCCAGAGGCAGCCTCACCTTGGATAGACCTTCTGATATGTGCCGCTGGCTCTGATGTGTCTTTAGTGGTTAAACATAACATATAATTCAGCTGCGGGGTAAATCTAACAGGTTTTCTTTGGTCTGTATTCAATTTATCTAAATGTTAAAATGAAAATAAAAAAGGCAAGTCTATATAATATTTCGTTTCATTGTAATGGCTGTATATAACGTTACACATATCCCTGAACTAAGTACATTTCTGCAGCTGTTATTATGTTTAAATGAAAACGAAAGGAGGCAGTGGTATTTTATATCCTATTTCGTTTTATTGTAAATGTACTGAGGGGAAAATTGCAGTAGCCAAAGCGATCTGAGTTCACGCAGCATTGGTTGAGTTCAACCACCATTTATTTGGATCATTTTCAAATATTACTGTTATTGTGTCATGAAATGTAATTTTAAAAGTATTTCAGGCGAGAATGTAGTTGTTTAAAACGCAAATCTATGGTTTATTTATAAAGACCGTGCCTATTTAAAAAATGTGTTTCGCCGATCTCTGCGATGGTGAGCTCCACTCGATCAGCGAGAGCTCAGTCCTCATGTATCCGCCGAGATGCAGCCTCAAATCGGCTAGACCTTCTGATATGTGCCGCTGGCTCTGATGTGTCTTTAGTGGTTAAACATAACATATAATTCAGCTGCGGGGTAAATCTAACAGGTTTTCTTTGGTCTGTATTCAATTTATCTATATGTTAAAATGAAAATAAAAAAGGCAAATTTATATAATATTTCGTTTCATTGTAATGGCTGCATATACACATATCCCTGAACTAAGTACATTTCTGCAGCTGTTATTATGCTTAAATGAAAACCAAAGGAGGCAGTGGTATTTTATATCCCATTTCGTTTTATTGTAAATAGGAAAATTGCAGTAGCCAAGACGAGCTGACTGAAGTTATCAAGTAACGTTACACTGCTGTTTATAGATTTACCGGACTTGCGTCGTCGCGGACATCACACTCCCGAGTCGAATGCACAAAGTCTGAACTAACTACCGAGGATGCACGTCCAAAATCAGCGTACTTAAAAAACAAAAAAACAAATCAGCAGTACTTTGTATTGAGAAACGCGCGCAGACCTACGTCACCAGTCTATTTGCCTAATCTACCCGGTACTTTACACCGCGGTGGAAACGCAGAAAGCAACAGGTCTGGGGGGAAAAAAGTTCCTGGGAAAAAAAGTTCCTGGGAAAAATGTTCCGGGTAATTTCGGTGGAAACGCGGCATATCTAAACTCTCTAGTTATGTATCTAGCTATCTACAAATATACCTTTTGCATATCAATAGCTTCCTTTTCTAATAGACTATTTATCAAACTAGTTAACGCTCTAATAAAGTGTTCATTTGTCTAGCTAGTTGGCAATCAAATTACTAGCTAGCTAGTTAGCTGTCTAATAACACATCTAGATGTCTTTGTCCCACTAGCGGTTTGCTATCTTATAACTGATTTATTCATATAGCTAACTAATGGTTAGCTATATAATAAACTATTTTTACATTTAGCTAGTTAGCTATCTTAAGTATCTTAACTATTTACCTGTGTAGTAAAGAATAGTTGTTTTTTGGTTGCTTGCCATCTAATAAAATATTGTTGTTAACTAGCTAGATTGATAGTTTTAATCTGTTTAGTTAACTGTCTAATTAACAATTCTCCTGGCTGGTTGCAATATAATACAATATGTAACTATTTAGTAATGTATTTAGGTATCTTATCTTTTTTTGTCTTGCTAGCTTTTTCTAATAAACCATTTATCTAAAAAAAAAACACATTCTGTATTGCTAGTTATGTCTTAAAAATAATTGATCCTGTAATTTAGCTATCTAATAAAGTATTTTATTGGGTAATAACATCCAGCATCTAATATAATTTTTGTGTGCATCTCACTAGCTTTCTATCTAGCAAACTATTTATCCAACTGTTTTTCTGACTATAAGTCGCACCTAAGTATAAGTCGCATTAGTCCAAAAATATGTCATGACGAGGAAAAAAAACATAAGTCGCACTGGACAATAAGTCACATTTTTTTTAGAACCAAGAGAAAACATTACCGTCTCCAGCCACGAGAGGGCGCTCTATACTGCTCAGTGCTCCTGTAATCTACACTGAAAACACAGAGCGCCCTTTCGCGGCTGCAGATTGTAATGTTTTCTCTTGGTTAATTTCTCTTAGTTCATTTCTCTTGGTTCGTGTCAAATTAATTTTGATGTCGCACCTGACTATAAGTCACAGGACCAGCCAAACGAAGTAAAAAAGTACGAAATACAGTAGTTAACTATCTAGCTATCTAGAAATGCAATTATCCAAAGTGTCAAAAAAATTCTAATAATGGATCTTTGTGTCTAGTAAGCTGTCTCCATTTAGCCAGCTTTATGCAGGTTTTTTTTTTTCTTTCTTTCTAAACTTCCCTCTCCTCCCTGTCTGCCAGTCGGATCTGACCTTCGTGGGCTGCGTGGGCATGCTGGATCCTCCTCGTACAGAAGTGGCCGCTTCCATCAAGCTCTGCCGCCAAGCTGGCATCCGGGTCATCATGATCACCGGCGACAACAAAGGCACTGCGGTGGCCATCTGCAGACGCATCGGCATCTTCTCAGAGGACGACGACATCGACCGCATGGCCTTCACTGGCCGCGAATTTGACGACCTTTCACCTCATGCCCAGCAAGAGGCCGTCATGGCTGCCCGCTGCTTTGCACGTGTCGAGCCTTCACACAAGTCCAAGATTGTGGAGTTCCTGCAGGGCTTTGATGAGATCACAGCCATGGTAGGTGGCTGTATGCTGTTAATGGATCGTGATTTCGCACAGTCATGTTTGATTATCCTTTTTGGCTGAGCAGTTGTGTCTCTGCAGACAGGAGATGGTGTGAACGATGCCCCTGCCCTGAAGAAGGCAGAGATTGGCATCGCCATGGGCTCTGGCACTGCTGTGGCCAAGACAGCCTCGGAGATGGTCCTCGCCGATGACAACTTTTCCACCATTGTGGCCGCTGTTGAGGAAGGCAGAGCCATCTACAACAACATGAAGCAGTTCATCCGCTACCTCATCTCCTCCAACGTGGGCGAGGTGGTCTGGTCAGTACGGTTGTGGTTTTCAATTCGGTTTCCATTTGTTGTGTGTTGCTAATAATTTGGACTCCTCCACAGTATCTTCCTCACCGCTGCGTTGGGTTTCCCTGAGGCCCTGATCCCCGTCCAGCTGCTGTGGGTGAACCTGGTGACTGATGGTCTTCCTGCCACCGCTTTGGGCTTCAACCCTCCTGACCTGGACATCATGAACAAGCCCCCCCGCAACGCCAAGGAGTCCCTCATCTCTGGATGGCTCTTTTTCCGATACCTGGCCATCGGCTGTGAGTCACAAACATGACTAATGTACCCTAGTGGCTATGATTTAAGTCTGGTCCGTTAAGTCTTGTGTTGTGTTTCTCAGGTTATGTGGGTGCCGCTACTGTAGGAGCTGCAGCCTGGTGGTTCATTATTGCTGATGATGGTCCGATGGTCACATTATACCAG